>NW_013533657.1:990580-1139743 GCF_000836235.2 Papilio xuthus
GTGTGTAGGGTTGGGTTAGTGGGGGATCGTAGTGTGGGGTGCCGGGGTGTCAGACGGCGCGCGTCACAGGCCACGAGCTGGATGTAGGTCGCGGCCGGGCCGCAGACGACCCCCAGACGTCGCCACTCCGCGCCGACGCGACTTAAGCACGACACGGTGCCCGATACCTCTTCACTAATATCAAGATATGATGAATTGGTACAAATACCAATCAATACGCAAAATAATACGATTTCATGTTTTTTTCATATGTTGATTACATTTACCTAGTTAGGATGTTATGCTACTACTTTTACAATCTACGCTTCATTGAGCAATTTTAGTCCAGGAACGTTAATTATAATTTACTAGATAAATAAGAAAAAATTATACCAAAATACAAAATTAAATTTGCTTTATAAATTATTTCTATCTTTTCATAACTTTTATCATTATTTTGTAAAATGCCAAAAAGTATCACAACAGATACTTTCATAAGCGTCGGTATATTAAAGATAAAATGTCCCCGAGGAAGTGTTAAAGAAGAAAATCTGTACGAGCGTTTCGTTGAGGTAAATCTTCTGAATGCGTGCGGGGGTGCGGAGGGCGAGGGGGTGAGGGGTGGCGCCCCCACACACCGCGCGCCGGCGCCGGACGCCCGGCTTGTTTGGGGGGCACAGGGTTGCCAGAACGACCTTTGTATTCTGACCTAATTATTAAATTCGTACCGAATTTGTGGTAGAAGCTTCATTTACTTTATCATACATATTTTGATATGTATTTTAATATAGTACTTATTCACATAATCACGTAATTTTAAGTGCAACATTTGTTCGAAGAGTTGATCGTTCCAAAAGTAATGGAATCCATTGCAGCCTTATATCATAAGCTAATAATATTTTTTCTTCATACAATACAATGAGGAAATAGAATATTTAAAATATTATCTTTTTCTAGTGTGTGTGTGTTGTGGCCGGGCTATCGAGCGACGTCGCGGCGGGCGGGGTTGCACGTCAATGGCGGGCGGGAGGTTGCAGGGTGTTGCCGACATTGCAACCTACTTGCGACTAATTCAGAGGCTTTTCTGTATACAAGGCGCCCTCGCGTTTTCATACCACATAATGAACCTGGGATATTAATGTCAGGTTTATTTACATTTAAGACTTTTCTGACTTTACATAACACGTGTAAAAAGACAACAGTGGCCATACATACATAAACTACTTATAAATGTGAATGTTTAGATGAATGGATGGATGTTTGTTTGAAGGTATTGCATAACGGTTCAACGGATATCGCTGATATTTGCCATAGATGTAGAACATAGTCTGGAAGAACACATAGACAACTATTTATTTTAATACCGCGGGTGCTAGCTATGTCTCATACGGTTTTCATAACATCTACATAAATCCTACAGACGAATTTTGATATCGGACGGATATAAGACATGGACACAAATCACCAAACAAGAATACTACAGTCTAAGCCTTCCTATAACGACACTTAAGATTCCTTAGGCTTTTTGGTCTTACAGAACTAAATTTAGTTTAGTTACCTCCGATGGCATTATCTAAAATAGCACAGTTCGCCGTTGAGGGTCAAATCATGAGGAACTTTTTGACCACCTGAATTCGTCGAAATAACGAAGCGACCGCTACCCATAGACATCCGTAGATGCGTTGTCTACCTTTATCCTCATAGTCAGTGATTTTCAAATTTCTATAAACTATTCAGTTCATTCTCTAAATGGTTTATAGAAAAGTATAGAAGACGAGAGATTAAATTAGGCCGGCAAAGCACAACACCGAATAGACGAAACATCTCGAGCATCCATTACTGCACCGACGCTAATGTAAACATTCATTTAGGGTTCGCGCAAAATTATTTTGATTTCCATTGATATATCTATATATATAACGTTAAAATCGAAACACACTAACAGCTATATGCCAGAGACACTTTTGTTTTTGGTGAACCTCCTATTAATACCTTCTTCAAATTTGAGTGGAGGGAAATTATTGTCATTTTACTTCGTCACCAGTTCTATCGTGAAATTCTGTGGTCAGCTGGAACACCCTGTGAATCACTGCTAGGCGGCGTACATGTACGGCGAATTTCAAGATATAGAGATACATATTTTATCCGAAATGATTCGGCTAACATTTATGAAAGACCTTTCAATTTCAATCTGATGCTTAGAAGAATCTAATTTCTTAAAACAGTGAGGCTATGGCTTCTATTGTTCATTTAAAATATTTGAAAACATTAAATATAGAAAATAAACTAACTTATTAGCTCTCATTAACATGTAAATAACACGTTGGTCTCAAATGATAATAATTTTGGCACAGTTTTCGACAGATCTTCCTTTGTTCTTTCCCAGAATTTTATGGACAATTTATATGAAGAATAAAGTTAAAGATATATTTTATTCTTCCAACCTACCTTCTAACTGTAAACATTTAAATAAAAACATCCACAATAATTAGAAAAGCAATGATATGTATGAATCATATACACATTAATAAAATATGTTAATATTATGACACATTTAAAATTATTTATTTTATTACTACAACAAAGGTTTTATACATATAACGTATTCAAAGCACGCATTATAAAATACTAATTAATTATTATCAACTGGCAACCCTACGTCAGCTGTCAATGTAGGCGCGCGTGTTTTGACAGCGCGCAAGAAATGGCGCGGATTCCTAAAACGTTGTGAGTCGAATCATCCGTCATTTAATGAATAGTTGTATGTTGATTTAATTCGTTCATTACCGGCTTACATTGCTAGACGTGTTTACACTGTTGCGTACTTGAATGAGCACACTATCTCGTTATCACGTCTTAGTGTACCATTACTACTATTATAATGCTAAAGATTATGTATAAACATACGTAGATTCAACTCTGGTAAATAAGTGTTTTGGAATTTTAAAGTAAAAGGTGTTGATTTCAAACAATCGAGATATGATATGTGAAATGAATTTGCTTAAGATTTCAACGATGACAACATATGTTACAAATGTTATAAATGCGAAAGTTTTGATGGATCAATGTTTGTTAGAAGATATATCCACAACGGCTAAACGCATCTAACTAAAATTTGGCATAGATATACATATACAAAACATAGTCTGGAAAAATTAATATGCTACTAATAAAGTTTTATTTTTAATTCCGCGCGGCTTAAATCGCGGGCTACAGGTAGCTTTTTTTTTGTAATAAATCGACATGGTTCTTAAAATTGCAAATGAAAAATTAATATACATAATATCCTCTAGCCTTTATATTTCTACAATATAACAACTATAATAGTTCTTAAACCTTGAGATATCAATACAAAAGAATTCAAAACACAACACAAAGAATACTAAAGTCAAAAGTCAACACAAAAATCTATACTCGAGGAGCAAAAAATTTGAATAACAATAAAATTGACAGATGATTTTTTAAGACGTTTATTTTTTAATCTTTTCACTGGCAACACTCAGATCTGAACGGATAGCTGCCACGTGTTCGTGTAATTTAAATAAGCAATGACATATGAAGGTGAAAAGCGACATTTGGCTAACAGATAAGCCTCGAACAGATACGAGACCTAACTTCTTATCTGGAACGACTAAAAATGGCATTTTAACAATAACCATAGTGGGACACGTGATAATTTCTCTATGAAATATTATTGAGGTTAAAAATCTGTTTGTTCTTCACATGTTAATAGATCCTATATGTTTTATAAATAGAGTAGCTGTCACCCGCGACTCCGTTTGCGCGGATTAAAAGCAAACATAATTAATAGCCTATGTGTTCTTCCCGACTATTTCTACATCTATGCCAAATTTCAGCGATATCCATACAGTCGTTCTGGTGATACCTTCAAACAAACATCCATTCATTCCATTTAAACGTTCCCATTTATAATATTAGTTAGGTATGTTTTTTGTTCGGGTCTTTACATTTAGCAAGCGATACTGTTTCATTTTTTTTCAAAATGAAACAATTGAAGAGTTTTCCATATAAACTCTCAGAACGGACCATAATAAAAATATATTCAAAAGGGGTTTTTTGTTTAGCTTCTCATGGCTAAGAAATGCTAATTATGACTGAACAGAATTTACAGTTTTTTTTCTATTCGATGAGATTAAATAAATATTATCCATTTAGAATTCCTAAGTCATTGCGTGACATGTTTTGAAAAACGTATAGCATTATAAATCATAAACCAAGATAAAGAAAATATTTTTTCACAATCGATTGCAAATATTCAATTAACTTTAAAAAGTTACCGATAAAATACATTTGCCTCGTTTTATTAAAAAAATAAAAATTTAAAATTAAAAAATATTGCACGAAATTTCATAAATCGAACGTCATAGATTAAAAACAAGATACAGAAAGGAAATGTCTTTCATCTCTAATCAGTTTCAGCTCTTGGCAAAGGTAAAGATAGATATGTTGCCAGTACTACACATATATACGTAAACATAACCTTTAATCAATAGACACACGCTCACTCGCTTTAAGATTTCACTTGAATCATATCCGTTTTAATCAATAACCGATTCTAAAATTTGGCGGACACCCAACAAAGAACAATGGAGTTAGGTATGAACCTACATATAAACAGAAACAAACCACTCCTTAACGCATCACATCCCTAAAGGTATGGGGTTAAGGAGTGAACTCCCTAAACGATCAAGGTCATTGGAATCCTTCTACAGAAATAGCAATCTTATTCTTCAAGCATAGAGTTGAAAATGCTCCATCGATCTCATTGAATCTAATTCTGTGTTGTAAATTGTACTCTAATACTACTCGATAAGGATAAAATTCGTTTGTATATGTACAGAGCGTGCGCGTTATAGTATTTTCGATAGTATTATCTGTTGGGCAATCAATGAATTTTAGCTCAGTGCCATGAATTA
The DNA here is from genome assembly GCF_000836235.2 of Papilio xuthus. Lineage (NCBI taxonomy): Eukaryota > Metazoa > Arthropoda > Insecta > Lepidoptera > Papilionidae > Papilio > Papilio xuthus. Next base: position 995,497 of record NW_013533657.1, read on the forward strand.
TGTATACGTTTATACGAGGAATTGTTTGGAAACAAGCCTCAGCTGCTGTTGGGCGACACAGTGGCGCCCTCATCTCCGTATTTGGTGAAAATTAACGAACATCTTGAAAGTTATACGCTTTAGAAGAATTTATTGCAAGAAATTTAATTTAATAATTAATGTTTTTCTTGTGATTTTTGGCTTATTTTTATAGTAATTTCCTTCCGTAAAAAATAGGACAACCAGACCTAGCGGTCTGGTTGTCCTATTTAGAAACGAGAAATAAATAGAAAAAAAACAATAAAATTGGAATATCAATTACTTTGTCGGTCTTCAGAATACACGTTGAGAGTGTAACACAAAACCTATGATTACTAATAACAAGGCCCAGAAGCGTGTAGGTAGATACAGACGGCAGACAAGAATAGGCGGAACTATCACGCTTAGATAAGCGGGGGTGGACACGGAAGGTTAGCGATTGTACAGACTTCGATAAGCCATAGACAGGATACACCTACATTTTGAATAAACGTAACAATATCGTAGGTTTTCACTGCGATCAACATCGAATGATATTTTGGTGTAAGAATTTATAAATCGATTGATTAAGAAATACGATTATATACGTTAGATGATAATTTTGTAAACTTCGTCGTATCGCAATCTACAATACAATATTTATTGGTAATATTTAAATTACAGGTGAAAGAGAGATTTACAAAAGAAAAAAACATTGAAAAATTTCTTCGTATATATACAGAGTGTAACATTGGTAGAGCCCGCTTTAACATCTTCGCATGAATTAGCCCGGTTCGCCCGGTGAAATACCACGACCACACAGAAGACAGGCGTGAAGTGGAAGCAATTCCGCGTACAGTCTGATGAGTGTGCGTCCCGGAGGCCTAATTTAGTCCCACCCTTTTCCTTATAAGGGAAGGATGGGAAGTGGAAGTGGACTTTCCGGATGAGAGGATGCATCGGAAGGGAAAATATTTTCTCTCTGTGCATCCTCTCCTCCGTCGATTAAAGGTAGGCAACACTTATTCAATTGCATATGTCTATGGGCAATGGTCACTTCGCTATTTCAGCGATTTCAGGTGGCCGCTCGCTCGTTTGCCACCTTATGATATAAAAAAAAACAGAGCCCTCTCGACAAGCACTGATTTCAATCTACTACAATCTATCTTCAATCTACTCACGGCATATCTAGAAGTTATGCTAAATGCTGCCTCTTACTTAGAACTTTTCGTGGTGGATAACTTTAGCGTTGTTTTAATATGGAAAATGACTACTAAGAGACTAAGTTATCAGTTAACTCTAATGTTCATTTTGTATACTATACCATACATACAACTTTATAAAAATGTACGATCACTATAAAATAATTTTTAACTTAGTTTTTAGCTTTTCTTCAAAAGTGAAATCTTGCCACAATAAGGGTTAAATACTCTTAGTAGAGAGCGTCGGTGGCTCAGTGGTCAAGCCCTTGACTTGCAATTTGCAGGTCCTGGGTTCGAATCCCGCCATGTACCAATGCGTTTTTTCGATTTCCGATTTACATATGTACATTTATCCGACGTTCTTACGGTGAAGGAAAACATCGTGATGCAACCTGCACATATCTGAGAAGAAATTCAAAGATATGTGTGAAGTCAACCAACCCGCACTTGGCCAGCGTGGTTGACTATGGCCTAATCACCCTCAACTTAGGGTAGGCTCCGTGCCCCTCGGTGGGGACGTATAGTGAGCTGATGATGATGAATCTTAGTCAGAATAAATTATTATTTAAAGAATGGCTGGCATGTTATAACAATATTGTATTCTGTACAGAAACACAACAATCTTTACAGTATGTTTGTTATTACATATCTAAGACTACTTTGATTAGCTTCCTGAAAAGTTGCAATACTTATCAAACATAAACAATTACAATATAAATATAATAGTTTTCTTAAATAATATACGGAAGATAAATCTATCATCTTTGATACAAACATTATTGCATTCTTTTTTCAGGTATCTTTTAGGAAAAAACGGAACTCTTATAGAATCACTTTGTTGTCCGTCCGTCTGTCTGTCAAGACCATTTTTCTCAAAAACGCGTCAAGGTATCAAGCTGGAATTTATAACAAATGTTCAGGTCTGCGGTCGCTAAGTTCTGTGAAAAAATAAAACTTCTAAGCCAACCCAACCGTTTATGTCGCAAATTTACGCATTTTTTGACATTCGCAAAGGAATCAAAGCCTACAGGGTACTTCCAGTGAACTTATTTTTATAATATTGTAATAAATATAAAGAAAAAGTTAAGATTATCGCGCTTTTATCAACTTGTCGTACACCAGGTATCAATTAAAATATATATTTCGATTTGACGGAGGAAGGGTACACATAAGAAGGGTAAATATTTTCTTACCGTACCCTTTTCCGTCGATTAAAGGCACCGCATCTGCAAGTGCGAATGTCTATAGGTAGCGGTTGCTACCCTATTTCGAAGAATTTAGGTGGCCCATTACACGTTTGCAACCTTATAATAGAAAAAAGCACATCATCCCAGTTTTCTCCTAATCAATAGACTATCTTTTAAGGCAGCTATCAGTTATTATCATTTGATGTCATAATATCGGGTGTTGACTTTTAATTTAACTATTAGTTAAGCGGTCATTTAGTATAGCTTTGAGATGTCGCAATAAGCGGGCAATTCGTTCTTCGAATCTGGCAGGATGTCGCTACTCCCGGCGCAAGCATTAGGGCTTCCGAGAAGACCTGGCTAATGCGAGACCCGCTAATAGCTTACTGGAAACAAACCCTATTTAAGATGCGATTTCACTTTGCGAATTACATCGCGAATTCGAATGTATATGTTAGGTACAATTTTGAATAATAAAACTTTTGTATTGTCATCGTCATTTATGTCAAATTGCGTATTACACTTTTGGTGTTATTTACGACCGATATATTAAAATTTTGTCGAGAACGAAACGAAAAGCTGGTCACAAATTTCGTGCTAAGCCCGCTGTACATTGCCTTCAAAGACTTACAAAACATTGCTACTAAAATATACATTGGTAAAAAGTTGTATTTGTATTGCTTAGTGAAAATCCCCCTTAATAAGATGCTCATGTTCGCGACATTGTGCAGGCAAATTGCTTGGGCGGCTGTTACACCGTAATGCACCGGCGAGTGTGTCATTTGCGCAGTCATTCCGACATTGTCTGCGTGTCACACCGCAACTAATTGTACCTGCCCACAATTTTATGACGGTCAGAATGGACTAAAGCGGGTTCAAATCTTATAAATGAACTTTTTTACATATCAAAAGGTGGCAAACGAGCGAGAGGTCACCTGAAGTAGCGCTGATACCTGAAATACTCGCTGAAATAGCGAAGCAACCGTTGCCCATACGCAATTGCATATCGCCATGCCAACCTTAAATCGACGGAGGAAGGGATGCACAGAAAGTAAATATTTTCCCTTCCCATGCATCCTCTCATCCGGAAAATGAAAGAGGACTTTCCGGATGAGAGGATGCATGGAAAGGGAAAATATTTTCTTTCTGTGCATCCTCTCCTCCGTCGATTAAAGGTAGGCAACGCATATGCAATTGCGTATGTCTATGGGCAATGGTCACTTCGCTATTTCAGCGATTTCAGGTGGCCGCTCGCTCGTTTGCCACCTTGTGATATAAAAAAAAAAGTCCACTTCCACTTCGCATCCTTTCCTTATAAGAAAAAGGGGGGGAAGGGATAGAGGACCAAAAGTAAGCCTCCGGGACGCAAACTCATCAGACTGTACGCGGAATTGCATCCACTTCACACCTGTTTTCTGTGTGGTCGTGGTATTTCACCGGGCGAAGCGGGACAATTCTTGCGAAGATGTTAAAGCGGGCTCTACCACTGTTAAAAAAACTTAATGCCAATCTATATTTATAAATATGGAGTGTCATGTAATATCGAAAAAAAGAACAGTTTTCTTACACATCATAAATTTGCGTACCTGCCAACGAAAAATGAATTTTTACAATTTATGTTGGTATGTCTGTCTGTCTGCTAGTCCGCGTTTGTTCCGGTTAATTTTACATCTTTGTTGGATAAATTGCCTACTATATGTGTAGTCTAGACGGTTCATATTCCAAGCTACGTCTAGGATGTAAACACGTTTGTGCGCAAGTGTACCGTAAATCTCTCTATTAGAACCAATTAGATCGATACAGCGCCGCTTGGTCGCGTGACATTTGAGTACAGTGTGAGAGTGTAACATTTAGATTTACTAAGCTCCAAGGCAATCGTTGCTCATACAGTCGATATTACAAAGATTTAGTACGAGATATATGTAATTTGTTTCTAGATGTTGCCCGATACTTTGTCTGCGTATAAAAAAATTAGTTATTAGGTTGTAAATTAACTCGGATGCAAATATAATTCAAATCCATTCAAGGAGTTAAGAGATTATTTTCATATGTGTTAATTATTACTTGACTAGTCTGTTTTGATATTGGTCAAATAGTCAAACTCTTCAAAATAATAATTTCCATTATTACGGAAGGATGGATGGATATTTGTTAAAATGTATCTCTCAGAACGGATCTCAATAAATTTGGCACGTTGTATCACATAGTCTGGAAGAACATTTACACACTGAGTCGCGGGCTACAGCTAGTGTTATCACAAAAGCTCGCGACTGTTTACAACTAAATTGTTTTGTTCCCGTGCAGTATGTCAAAGGTAATTGAAATATGGCACTAAAAGCATTGAACTGTAGTATGTAAGCCATTGGGGAGTGTTAATGTGCGAAATATCTCTCGCCATTGTTGTTTCAAGTTTCGCGGTACGTGACACCGCGGCTGGCAACACTGCCCACGACTACATTACTTTTTACGGCTTTGTTTACATCCGCACGGCAATGGCCGCTCCGTTCACCGTTCTATATGAATTATTATATACATCTTACTGCCAATTTATTTACATTGTTTTTTCCTAGTTAGTGTGAGGTATCAGTTACCTTAATAGCATGGTATTTCCTGTTTATTATTTGAGAAAGATTTAAAAAAAACTGTAATATATAAAAACCGTTTGTAAAAATTTAATAAATATTTGGCACTTTAAAGCACATTTTTAAAAATAATAGCACATTCCGTTCTGAAATCATAAATTAATTTAACGATTGAATTTAATGGCGCCTTTATATTTATTCAAAACATCGATTCGTTTTTCAAACTGTTTGCGTTCTTTTGAATTTCGAATCGAATGATAATTATTTTCTCGTATGTCACATTTGTTTTATGCCAGTGACTAATTATTTTCCACGAAGACTTCATTCATCTGTCAGATCGATTGTCACATTAATTAAAAAAATTAAAGCATATTTCATGCGAATAATATTTTGATTCTCTTTCATATTATGAATAATGTACAAATATTTGGTCACCGGCCAATGGTCACCAAATATTCACCATGGTCGACACTGCCAAGAACTATTTCTACTCGGAAATATTTTTTTTTAATTATTTATAATGTTGAAATCAGTCATATTTATGTTATAATATTGCAATATTCAATATTTAGCTAATCATAAATATAAATTGATAGTAATACAATGTATGATAGGAAGGTAAAAACAATATGTTTTCATTAACCGACCTTGTCATGTTACATGCAAATCATTAATAGGTCAATTGATTAACTTGTCCAGAACAAATATGTCCGCTCGGAATTAAAAAGAATATACTATCTTACTGGTATAAATGCGAACGTTTAGATGTATAGAATGATGGATGTATGTAGCGTTCCCAGGCGTCCGGATCAAAATAAACGGTGTCCGGTTTGATTTGTGCGTTTTACATTTCGAAAAAGAGAGCGACCGAAAGCAGGCATCGAGACACAATCCTCAATAATGTAAGATGTCCGGCTTTTCTACCCAAATGTCGGGCTTAACTGGCTGGTTTGTCCGGCTATTAGTTTTAGCGACCTGAAACCCTAGATGTACGGATGAATAGGTATCAGAAAATATCTCTAGAACCGCTGCCTGGATCTTGATGAAATTTGGTATAGATTTAGAGCAGTCTGGAAGAACATATGGGTTACCGATATATTTTTGTGCGTCGACGGAATCGAGGGTGACAGCTTATTGTCTATATAAGTTACTTTCAAAAAGAGATGTCGAATCGTAGCAGAGTTATCTAGCAAATATGTCTTTTTAAATGTTTCTTGACAACAAAAATGGCACGTCAATATAAAGGTTTGCCATCCCTGTCCTGATGTTGTAAGCAGTTGAGAATCATTGATGATTAATTTATTTGGCACGTGGAAGTTATTTATGACTAGCTATAGTCCGCGACTCCGTGCGGATTAAAAAAAACTAAATGAATAGCCTATGTTTTCTTCCAGACTATGTTCTATATCTGTGCCAATTTTCATCAGCCATTTTCTGTAGCAGCAGTTCGGGAGATACCATCAAACATCCATCCATCCATTTAAACATTTTTAATATTAGTAAGAAGTAAGATATCGCGGCCAACTTGTGAGTCTTTTCCACATTCTTTGTCAATGATAGTTCGCTTTCGGAGAAAAATCGTCGATTAACGTGAGTTGTGGCGCTCTCGTTAAAAACATCGTAAAATGAAATTCCTGTGTACACGTGTTTGAAAGAAAATTATTTTCATTCATATTGCGAGTTATTTAAATTTTCAAATCAATTTGAAATTTAAGTAAATACGTAAAAATCGGAATCACAGGGGATCGAAGAGCTGGCAGCTATCTAGGTCAAAGAATTAGTTTAGCTATTCAAAGAGGGAACGCTGCCAGTATCTTCGGAACATTGCCTAAAGGGCCTTTTCAATAATATATTTTAGGTAATTATTCGTTTTTGAAGAAATTGCTTTTTTGGAAATAAGAGTAAAATTGTAATAGATTATTTATGAAAATAAATGTAATAGTTTCGTAGTTTGTACATTAAAAAAAAATTTGCTTAAATGTACCAACAAACTTTCTTAACAAAGTTCCTTAAGAAACTTATTATATAGTACGTAAAGCTTCGCAATTTGAGTAGACAATGAACGAAAGATATATATTATTATTTTATATCATTACTAGCTGTGGCACACGGCTCCGACTCAGAATTAAAAAGAAAATTTAGTAGCGTATACCAAACATAAAGATCCGTTGTGCCGCTATTGTGATGCCTTGTAACAAACATCCATCCATACAAACGTTCGCATTTATAATATTAGTAAGATGATAGTATTACAATGAGAAAAATGATAAAATAAATCAAGATTATTTAACAAATTATTATATTCTTTATATATTACTAACGTAACCTTAATTCATATTTTTTTTAATATAAATAAAACAGATTGTGCGCACAGCGTTACATTCTTTTACACTTTTAATAAATTGCACACGTCGCGTTTTGCACTCGTAAAAACTGGCAACACTGCCGACAATAAAATTTACAAAATCAGCATAAATTGCGTCGTCAACTAACGTAATTGCAATCTTAACATTCCTTTTCATGTTCTTATAATGTTATACAAAAGTAAAGGATAGGAAGGTGATGGGGATTTGTCGGATTAGAGGACGTATAGGAAGGGGAAATACTTTCTTTCTGGCCGTCCCTTAATAGCCTTTATATGTATGACCTTTTAGTACATTCAAACTAGAAGAATCTATTAAAATAAAAAAGATGAACAATTATAGTGTTTCAAAAACGGCCAGTATGCAGTATGTGTCTGTGAAGGTTAAAATCTATTTAAATAAAAAAAATGTTAGATTCTTTAAAACACTTTTTCCTAAACAACTATATTATTCCAATAGACAAGCAAAACAGCACTTAGCATCTACGGATATAAAAACCCAACATTAAACGTAATAGCTTTTATCGTCATATACAAAATTCCATTCAAACTTGATATACTAAATTCCTCAGAAAAAAAAGAAATAAAATATTGCGACAGTTATGTGCATACAAAAAATACGTTCACAAATGAATATTTTCCGAGGTTCAAAAGTTTTCTATTGGCAGTGTTGCCAACATTCCCTGGCTATCTCATCCCACGGGGTGACATGGACATACAATTATCCATTTTCCACGGCCGTTGAATCATACACACACGCGGACTGTGTTGCCAAATATCTAAAATTCATCTAATATGTAGAAAAGAAATATTTCGGGAGAAACTTTATTTCAATAGCAAACTTGATTGTGCTGGAATTCATCTAACAGTATCTCTGACATCCTTAAAAGTGCCTCCGAAAAGATTTGAAGTCATGTAAAAATCAGATTGAACCGATTCAAAAGTTCAGCTCACATGAACCTTTGAGCTACAACATAACAGCTAAATTGGCAGCTCTCAACTCATCGCGATGTACTATAACTATATATGCCAACGAGCCGCGAACTGCGCGGTGACTTGCAGCTAGAAATGCCAATAACATCTATGGTACAAGTTAAGCTAAGCTGCAAGCAGGTTCACCGATCTGCTTATTAAATGTGAGCCATGAACTGAGCTGCAAGTCACAAATTTTAGTTGAGTTTCAGATTCCCTCCTTTATGGTCAGAGGGTAGAAAATATTTGCCAAAGCGAATGAAAGTGGCAGAGAACAAAACTAATACTATTGCACTCCTGTCCTATTTGTATAAATAAATACATTTATACTATCCAGGACGTTGAAATATAAAAATAATACAGATTAAAAGCAAATAATGAATAAATGAAGAAAGCTCTTCCATAATTGTGAACGACTCTTTGCTCGGATCAATTCGTTAGCTGGCTGTAACCTCAGACTTATCGATTAAAAAGAAAAAAAAAACGGAGAATGTGCACATTTTTTTCTCTTGCCACACGAGAGCGCGCAGAACAATGGATACTTTTTATAAACATGTGGAACGAAAACTGTACCACTTTGCTCTATTCTTAGAATCCTACAATACAATAACAAAACTTCATTAAAATGATTAATATAACATATTGTAGTTTGATGACAAAAAATTGTTTACATCAAAATGGTACATGTCCTAATTTATTTGGGACAAACTACAATAACTTTAGTAAGAATCTCACATAACCCTGTCTTTCCCCTAAAAGGCAGGGTAGGTTACGAAGATTCCCCCCCCCCCGATACCAAAAAAAGGTAAAAAGATATCATCATCATCATCATCAGCTCACTATACGTCCCCACCGAGGGGTTCGGAGCCTTGGAGTTAAGGGTGATTGGGCCATAGTCAACCACGCTGGCCAAGTGCGGGTTGGTTGACTTCACACATATCTTTGAATTTCTTCTCAGATATGTGCAGATTGCATCACGATGTTTTCCTGTACTAAAAGATATACAACTCAGTAAATGTAACAAACAAATATAGCCAATATCTAGTTTGATCATAACAAAAAATTGTTAAAAAAATACACGAAAAATATCTAACTAAAGCCCTAATACTTAATTGGTCGTTCAGTGTAATTATTGTACATTTAATCTACACTTAGGTAGACCACTTAACGGACTAAGAAAATTAACTATTGGTTTCCGAGATCAAAATACAACATACACCGCTAGGACGAAGTTATTGGAAAATGCTTCTATAGTGCGGGCTATACGGCTTCTCAATATCATATCTAAAGATATAAATTTATTTAGTTGCAGCGAGTCGAAATTCACAGAGGCTGCGTACAGATGTGTGGAAGACGTTTGAATATTGATGTTTAGTTACGCGTTGGTATATTCTTGCACTGTATTATATGTATTTTTTTTTCTTTTTATTTATCATTGTTATCTGTTATTTACTGTTATTATAAAATATGTTATCGTGTAAACTGTTATGTAAAGTGTATAGTGACAAATTGGTTGTACTGTAAGGATGCTATGCAGTTTTTAAATAAATAAATAAACATATTGTCGTCTTTGTTTTCTCTTTGACAGAACATAGATAATTTTGTACAAGGTTTAGGTCTCAGAAACGGTACGTCTGATAAGTATTATATAATAGGTTTACATAGACTTATTATATACTAAGTGAATCATCATTCAAAGTTCTCAGGTGTTTTTCCTCAAGTCTAGACGTACAGGTCTAGTTTATTCAATATCTACAATTCATGTTAACTGCAATACATGCAAACGATGTATTATACAAAGAAAGAAACATAGTACATAGTTATATTTTAAAGGACTAATAAAAGCATCAGTGACTTAAAGTTGCCTGCGACTTCGCACGCGCAATTTTTAAAATAACTTAATAAATAGCCAATTCAGACTACTGTTCTACTTCTATACCAAATTTAAGGAAATCCATACAGTCGTTCCGGAGATACCTTCAATCAAACATCCATCCATCTTCTTCTTCTTCTAATGCCTCTCCATTACTGGAGGTTGGCCGTCAACGCACCCTTTCCTGTCCTGTGCCAAGCGAAAATGTTGTTCAACGCTGGCAATATTGGTCCATTCCCGGAATCCATCAATTCATCTAAACATACGTATTTATAATATTAGTAAGTATTAAGATGTATTAAGTATTGCCTGTCACCCGGACATGGTGTAGCTTTCCAGTTCAGTAGTTTTTGAGTTAAATTTATAAAAGAAAATTGTAACTTATTCGGTGAGTTTCCACTGCCGAAACATCTATGAAAAAAACAATTTGTTGTATTGCTAACTCAGTTTTTTCAAGGGGAAAGAAAGAGATGACACGTTTTTAATATAATTGCTTAAACAGTGAAAATAAAATATATCTATAAAGAAAATTATTATTATTGTCAAAATAACCTTGGATTGTTCGTGTTTTTTTTAAATAAACAGTTTAGGAACATTCCTAAAGGACCTTTTTCGCATACAAATATTTTTAAAAAGAAAAAAACAGTTTGGTCCTTCCAAGAATAGAATGAATAATACATTCTTATCCTATTACGAGAAGAAAAACACAAAAGAAATAAAAAAATGTAATAATAACACTTTTTTTTTTTACAAAAGTAAAATTAATTGAGCTAAAAAGAATAAAATTGCCAAACTGCAAAAAATATCTTTCAATTAATTTTTTTACTACCTTAACAACAAAAGTCGTAATTTTTCGGCCTTACGAATAAACTAAAAACAAAAAAGAATAAGTATATCGCACCCTTAGAATTATACGGACATAATTACCGTTTAAATTAGCATCATCTTGGCATGTACTACGAATAGTCACCGAGGGGAGGGAGAGGTCGAAAAAACTAAAAAAATTGGCCACGTAGGATGTGTATGTTCCCTTTTTTAACTTTTTCGAAAATAGTGTTTTTAGTTAGGTTTCTATAATACTAAGGGTACGTCATATTGTTTAGTCTAGCATGTATGAGACATGTAACACCATAAACACGTCAATTCACGTCACAAAACGGGCCACATTAATCACACGTGTTATACTCCTCGCATACAGACAAGCAGCATAACATGTGGCAACACTGCAAACTATTTTGGACGTTAACACAAGACAATAAGGTATAAAAAGTAATTAAAACGTATTTTGCGACGGCGATGGCCTGTCACAATATCCAAATTTTGATTTTGCTTTTCAAAAATTAGTGTTTGGTACAATTATTTTCACGTCTTACTAATATTATAAATGCGAATGTTTGGATGGCTGTTTATTAGCAAGTATCTCCAGAACGACTGCATGAATCTCGCTGAAATTTGGTATAGACGTAGAACACAGTCTGGAAGAACACATAGGCTATTAATTATATCGTTTGCGCGGACGGTGTCGCGGGCGAAAGCTAGTCATATAACAAAAGATGTTGATGTCAAGATGAACATTATAATTTGTTATGTTCCGTCGATTTTCTGTAAATCTGTAAAAACTGTCATCTAATATTTGTGGTTACTTTATCAGGTTATCCTCCGTCAAGTTGCGACTTCTAATAAAAATTTAAATAAAAACTCTTTGTTTAAAAACTTCCTAAGATGAACCCAAAGAAAAAAAAATGACACGACACTATTTCTGTAACAAATAATGTGAGTAATCGAGTATTTAGATCTTGAAAATGGTAGCAACCCTATTGTTGGGCAATAATACATATGTTAGAGAACATTTGAATTTCAATTGTTGCTCCGTATCTTGCTTATTGTGTTTGTATCGATGTTACTTCCATGTACATAAATCATAGTATTTAAATGTAACACACACACAGACGCAAACTACGACGCGAGATGAGGACGTGGTTTTTTTTACGACATGTTTTTTTATTTGTTTAGAGACAAGAAATGCTAAATAGTATTACTTAAACTCGTGACATTCTAACGAAATTTAAACATGAGCTTGAGTTTTGGTTGATTTCAAACAATTTTAATCCGACGTAAAAAATGTTAAGCCAAAAGTCACATAAAAGCTTCGTTCATGTCCTGTTGAAATACGGCCATGTGTTTTAACTTCTAATTTTTATACCTATTATGCATTCAAGGTATTATAAGATTTGACAAAAGGCAAGATCAAATCAGAGATAAAAATAAATACGTAATCAACGACGTAACCATTTGCGTTTTTAAAGGAGAATATTAATTTTTAATTAAAAACGTTACTTCAGGTGGCTGAATCATGACTTTCCTTGAGTCAAAATAAGTGAAAAAAACGTCAAAACGCCGCCATATTTGTTGATTTTGGTACTGGTAACCCCATAATAAAATTTTAGAAACAACCAAGTTAAGGAAAATATTATATAATATTACACGTAAACAATATTTGTACTATAGCAGATTTGTTTGATAAACTTTACTGTTAATTAGATCCTTATGTTAATCACTCAGAGTTAATTAGATCCTTAGGATAGATTTATAAAACACTAAGGAACGTCTGCGACTATTGCACTGACACGAGTACGGATGTAAGTTAAATAATTCGCTAATATAATGCAAAAAATATCAAAGGTCAGACTAAATTGAAAAATCGTTGAAACGCACAACAACATGTTTTGTACATGTTTTTTGGTAGTAAAAACTCAAATTTATCAAACACACACTTACAAACGAGAGATTGTGCAATGAGGTTGGGACTGTAACCTCACATTTGTCCTAATGTTTTATGTATACTAAACATTGCTTATTTTAATCTGTTACTCATCTATTGACATGACATTTAGCGGGAAATCTGACAGGCCTCTTAAGGGTTTCTTTCCACCAGACTAGACGCGGATAAAAACATACGAATACAGGAATAGTGTTTAGTCAATGGAAATAGGGATTAAGAGTTCAATTGCAACCACTGTTTCTCTTTAACTTCAAATATAGTCTGTAAATCATACAAAACGACATACAATACATTATTCACGTGTCTTTTGACTATGACTAACAAGCACACGGAATCGAACCTAAATTTGTTGAATAGCTTCATACGAATACTTCATAATGCAGATGTATTAATTTTAATCAACAGCACCTGCTTAATTATTACAAGCAATTTTAGTCTTTAGTCAGAATAAATAAAGTCGTAGTTTCTTTGTTTTTTGAAATGGCAACAGTTTGAAATACATTAGTCGCAGTAAATGTTGGAGTTTTGCCAAGCTGTGGGTTGACAGTGTCTGGTAATAGATGCCACTGCCCACAGGTGGGCATGTCCCTGTCGACGCAAACGTAATGAGACGAATTTTATACCGTCAACATTCTTGCTTAATTTTAATATTTTTAATATGCTATTGGCAATTTTTTAAATATCTGCTAAAATAGAAGAAAAACAGATTTGACATTTTACCTAAGTTGAAAAAGTTAAAATGTTTGTTATGTAGACATAAAATACTTGAAATTATTAATCGTAATCTCACTAAAAATATGAATGTGAATGTTTAGATGGATGGAATGATGGATGGATCTTTGTTAGAAGGTATCTCCATAATGACTCAACAGATCTTGATAAAAATTTGCCAAAAAACATAGTCTGGAAGAACACATGGGCTATTCATTACATTTTTTTTAATTTGGTAGTGACGGATTCGTGAGCAACAGCTTTTAATTTACAAGGATTCCTATTATATGTTCCGTTAGAAATAATATTATAAATCTTTTTCCTTATTTTTATAAATGTTATAATGGAACGATAAAAGAAAATATTGTGTCATGAGACAGTTTGTTAGAATATTTCGTTTTCTACAGTTACATTTTCCCGCTCAAATCTGACACTTAATCATAGATAACAAATAGTAACGTCAAATGACACAGACTAACGAACCGACGGAGACAGTACCATGTCGCAAGTCCACAGAATAATCTATTAACATCAAAGAGTACAAGTCGTGGTTAAGCTCGTGGCAGAAATAACGCGGCTTTTGCCTGTCTTAATGCTCTTAGTGCTAAATGTCAGGCGGAGTACGGGAATAGGACGTAACAAGAGCAAATCACGTGGACACGCTTTTAGCGAGGGGTGGACGAACCGGGGTCAACGAACTTACACAATTGCAACTAAACAAATATTTATATGAATTATATTATTCTACGTATATTTTGCACGACAATAATGTGTTAACATGTTTTTATTTTATACGATATAATCTAATAATCGAATAAACTTTACCTTTTACGATAAAATTTTGTTATCTGATGAATAAATTGGGATATTACCTGAAACAAAAAAACAAAATTATTGGCTACAAATTTAAATAAAATCGTTCCAATATTTAAAAAAAAATCATTATGCGATAAATATCGTTCTTTTATGCGTCAAATGCGTTATTTGTCGCAATAAATTAATACATCGGCACATCACTAATATTTGAAACATCGCAAATATCACGCTATTTGTTACTCGGATCAAACGACAAATCATTTCGACGGCTTATTGCTTTGATATTTTACTAATATCATATCTTACTTCTTAATAATATTATAAATGCGAATGTTTAGATGGATGGATGTTTTTTTGAAGGTATCTCCTGAACGACTGAACGGACCTCGATGTAATTTGGCATATTTATAGAACATAGTCTGGAAGATTATTAAGTCAATAATAGACTTTGGACATTAGTACGATTTATTCCCTATAGTTCTCTTATGTCAATAAAATCAAAGGAAATCATCATCAGCTCACTATACGTCCCCACAGAGGGGCTCGCATCCTACCCTAAGTTAAGGGTGACTAGGCCATAGTCAACCACGCTGGCCAAGTGCGTGTTGGTTGACTTCACACATATCTTTGAATTTCATCTTAGATATGTCCAAGTTGCATCACGATGTTTTCCTTTGCCGTAAGAACGTCGGATAAATGTACATATGTAAATCGGAAATCGAAAAACACATTGGTACATGGCGGGATTCGAACCCAGGACCTGCAGATTGCAAGTCAAGTGCTTGACCACTGAGCCACCGACGCACAAAAATGAAAAATTTACGCGAGGAAGATTTCACCTTCACTTTTTTAAACTTTAATAGGAAATATTTATGGAAACTTTAAGATTCTCTACTTTTAAATGTTTCTTTTGTAAGGTCGAAAAATAAATACGTCTATGTAGTCTGGAAGAACACATAGGAGGCTAATTATGTTTTTTAATTCCGCGGACGGAGTCGCGGACGCCCGCTCATTTAAAATTAAATAAATATATCGTTAGTAAAGATTCAATTTTTGTTCACATAATGATACAAATGTAAATAAAAGTCATTTGCATGTAAATATTTAATTTCTACATAAATGTGTATGTTCAAACATTATATTTGGAATTTTATTCTAACAATTTGAGAATTTTGAACTAATACTAAATTTCGATGAAGCGATATTTTATCGTCATTAAATAATATAAAATCTAGATGACCGGTATTTTTTTTTAATTGTGTTTTTTGGAAATTATATTTAAGTACGAATTACTAATAAAATGATGAAATATGAATAATATTTTTCGATCTTACCGATAGAAAAAGTTAAGTTTATGTTTAAGTTGATTATCGATAAAACACGAATAAAATTTCTTTTCTTTTTTCTAAAAATGATTCCTAGCTAGATTGATTTATCGCCCCCCTAACCCCCTATATACTAAATTTTATGAAAATCGTTGGAGCCGATTCCGAGATTCCAATTATATATATACAAGAATTGCTCATTTAAAGATATAAGATTTATCTACTTTTAAATCGAATTCTTCATTACGAACTGTCGCACGCGAACCCTTTCGCGCGGAATTAAAAAAAACTTTATTAACAGACTATGTTCTACCGAGTTGTGTTGAACCGTTCTGGAGATACCTTCTAACAGACATCCATTGTTCAAGGAGTTTTTACAGTTTAGCTGCCATATACTCTAAGAAAAAAGAAGAAATTAAGACTTTTGAATTCAGTAATGTCAGATCAGTTTTCTATGTCTTTTCGTTATACATGTTCTACAATATTGTAACACATTTTTCTTCAAATAAGGGTTTTTTATTTAAACCCCTATACATTTTGATCCTTCGAGCCGGAGTCCATTTAAGAATTGGCATTTATAATATTAGTAAGATTAGATTTTCTTTAGTACTTTTGTGTTGGATTTTTTTTTATTTCTGTTGAAAATGCTAATATATATTTAATGTATTTTGAGTAGTGATTTTAATGAAAACTTTAAGTGTCACAATTAGCAATGATTTATTTAACCGATTTAAATATGTCAGTATCAGTAATAAAATGTGTTATTTAAGTAGATGATAACAAGAGTCGACAGTTTTAGTGGTTGCATATTTATCGGATTGAATTAAATATTCATTTGAGCAAATGCTTCGTTTTACTGCTTTTAACAAATCTATTTATTAAAAGCATTATCTATTATATTTATTCTTTTTTTATTTATGCCTTGAAGAGCTGCTTTTTATTTGTCGTTATTTATTTTGCGTTTTTTTATCTACACGGACGGAGTCGCGGGCGACAGCTAGTATATATATAAAAGAAAGTCGTGTTAGTTACACTATTTATAACTCAAGAACGGCTTTACCGATATGGCTGAAAATTGGTGAGGAGGTAGCTTAGAGCCAGGAGACGGACATAGGATACTATTTATTCTTTTTTTTATTAATGCCTTGAAGAGCTGCTTTTTATTTATCGTTATTTATTTTGCGTTTTTTTATATATCCACGCGGACGGAATCGCGGCCGACAGCTAGTAGTATATATTGAGAGCATAGCAACGTAAAGAAATGTTCTAACCACAAATGATTAACACAAGGTGAACCAGTTTGCGTGTGCGTTGTTTATTGGGTTTTTTCAATTTTATCTATGGTATTTTAGTTACAAATATTGTTTTTTATATTCTGTCTTTATTATAGTTTTTTATGGTATCAGATTAGTACCGGTTAAGGCTAACTATGTGTCTATCGAAACACGAAAACATATTATTCTAATCTTACTAATATTATAATGCGAAAGTTTAGATGGATGGATGTTTGATATCTCCGGAACGGCTGTATGGATCTTGCTGAAATTTGGCAAACATGTAGAACATAGTCTAAAAGAACAAACAGGCTGCTCATTAAGTTTTTAATTACGCGCGAACGGAGTCGCGGGCGACAGCTAGTTATCTATAAAAAAAATGTTTTCATCCAGATGTTTCGGCAGTGAAAACCTACGATTAATTACCGATTAATCAAACTTTTACAATATTTAAATTTAAATCTCAAGATTCCACTCTAATTTCCTGACGTGTTATACCTTTAAACCCTAAAAAAAACATAAGTCTCTAACACAAGCAATTCTGAGTTTAAAAGCGTAATCTTTAAATACAATTATTAATTAATCTCGTTTGGTACATATGTACAAACGTCTAATAATGACAAGTACTAAGTACTATGTAGTACAGTCAGAGGGCGCGCTATCTCGGGTCGGGGCCTGCGCGTGCGCACGCGGCTGTTGAACTACACAAGGGTATGATGTTATTGCGCCTAGAGCTTGTTAAGTGCGTATGACCTTTTAGCAGAATACACGGAGTTATAGACAAAGATTATTTAAATTAGTCTAAAAATATGTGTAAAAAAGGCCTTCCGGATGGGAAGCATACCGACTAAACCCCTCTGTTCCTCCTACGCGTCATGGCGAGGCCACGGGCATTCATGCGCTTTTGTCCGCGACAAAGTAAAATCGTGTAAAAAAGGCCTTCAATTTTAATAATATTATGCGAATGTTTGGATAGATGGATGTTTGTTTGAAAGTATAATGTATAATAATTTGGGACATGTAGAACATAGTCTGGAAGAACATATAGGCTACTTATTAAGTTTTTTTTTAATTCCGCGCGAATAGTCTCGAGGGCGACAGCTAATTACTAGATAAATATAAAAAAGGAATTTTGTACCCCTTTAGACGGACAAACGTAAAGTTAAAAATTAAAACTAAACTAACCGTTGCTTTCTGAGATGAAAATCTCTAATATAAAACATATCGTCATCCCTGTCATTATCTTTGACAAAACTGGAGATAACAATATGTTTTAAACGTAGAATTTCTTCTCAGAAACGCATGATAAATGTATCTCTTAAACGACTTTAACAAACAGGCTACTTAATTTTACAATACTGTCACACAAATCGATGTCAGTTATTGTTTTATTAAACTGTACTGATAGCGGAGGCGAGGGTAAATAGGTCATTTGCTATCAATTGCATAAATAAATACATTGTTAATATAAATAATTGTTCAGGCGCATGGACTACTGCGTCAACTTCGCTCGTAAATACAGACAGATCACCAGACGTCAAATACAAACAAATTGACTTACTATTTATGTAAAAATATTAATAAACCTTGTTTGCAATTTTAGACGCTTTTATATCTATAACCAAAAAGCTGTCGCCCACGACTCTACGCGTGTGTATCCTATGTGTTCTTCCAGACTATGTTCTACATCTGTGCCAAATTTCATCAAGATCCGTTGAGATGTTACGGAGATACCTTCTTACTAACATCCATCCATCGTTCCATCTATACTTTCGCATTTATAATATTAGTAAGAAGTAAGATAAGATTGAGTCAAATGAACAAAACAAAAAATAAATAGTAAAATATGTTACGTGTTAACTTCTAAATAAAATGTAACAAAAATTTTATCACTTATCGTACAAATACTTACAATTGTTCTAAAACAACATTTGACCATTATTTGGAAGCTGAACATAATTGTTTACAATTATACAGCACATTTGCAGCAGCCGACAAACAGATCGCGTTACTGTTTGAACACCAAATAATTACGGTGATTGTGAATATGAGAGATAAGTGATTTTTTTTACCGACTGACAAGAGGGACTTGAACATTGACAGGATTTTATTTAATATCATAAGGTGGCAAACGAGCGAGCGTCGACCAGAAATCGGTGAAATAGCGAAGCGACCGTTGCCCATAGACATCCGCAATTGCAGATGCGTTGTCTACCTTTGACCGACGAAGGAGTGGGTGCACTGAGAGAGGATATTCTCCCTTTCTATGCATCACCCGGAAAATCCACCTACACTTACCATACCTTCCTTATCAGAGAAAGGGTGAGAAGGGATAGAGGACTAAAATTAGACCTCCGGGACGCACACTCATCAGACTGTACGCGGAATTGCTTTCTCTTCACGCTTGTCTTATGTGTGGTCGTGGTACTATACCGGGCGAACCGGCCAATTCGTGTGAAGATGTTAAAGCGGGCTCTACCACTGTTAGAAACTTCAATATCTGGGTCATATCATTTATAAGTTGTGTATTATCGAGACAAAAGGTCATATTACGTACACGTATTTGCGACACCCGACAGATAACAATAAACATTTTTTTTTACTGTAAGTCCGCATGGCCGCGTTTGTTCCGGGTAATAACTGGAACGGCTGTACTGATTTTGACAGGGCTTTGACGAGGAGGTAGCTGATGCACGCAGGCATATTATGAGCTATTTTTCTTAAATGTTTTTAAATTTCATTTTTTTATTTCGGAATACTTTAATTAGTTGAAGTTAGTTGTCATATTGAAGGTATCAAAGTTTCACCAATCCCATGTAGAATGGGATAAGGTCGGGAAGATGATGACTTTAACAGCGGTAGAGCCCGCTTTAACATCTTCGCACGAATCGGTCCGGCTCGCGCGGTGAAATACCACGACCACACAGAAGACAGGCGTGAAGTGGAAGTAATTCCGCGTTTCGTCAGATGATTGTGCGTCCCGGAGGCCTATTTTAGTCCTTTTTCCCTTCCCACCCTTTTTCTTATAAGGAAAGGATGGGAAGTGGAAGTGGACTTTCCGGATGAGAGGATGCATGGAAAGGGAAAATATTTTCTTTCTGTGCATCCTCTCCTCCGTCGATTAAAGGTAGGCAACGCATATGCAATTGCGTATGTCTATGGGCAACGGTCACTTCGCTACTTCAACGATTTCAGGTGGCCGCTTGCTCGTTTGCCACCTTATGATATAAAAAAAAGACTACGTTCGTTCTTTAAAAACAATAAATTGTTATCTGTAGAAATATATCAGGCCTTATTACGCACAACTAGGAAGTAACTAAACTTGCAGTATCGCGACGTGTCACTCGGGTCACGGACCATACATTATCTATACCCAACTAAATTATGTCACGAATGGCGCCAAAATGTTAATTACAATAAAATTACTGTTGCAAATCTACCAATGAATTTATCAACTGTTATTCTTTTGTTTCTTAGCACAATCGGCAACGGAATTAACCTAAGAAAGTTATTTTCGTAACTTTTTTTTTGAACAAAACACAACAATAAGAAATGAGTATTATTATTAAGTAATTTATAACCAAAATATTTTTTATTAAAATTAGCTTTGTGGACTTAACGGCAACCGTGTATAATTCCAAGTTCATCCGTTGGCACAATTTTGTCAAGAAGAAGTACCAATACCAATAATTGAATGATATTTAAAGGGTTAACTTAAACTATTATTTGATAATAACTGTTGGTACGGTGTAAATGAGTACCATCGCGCGGTTGATTTTATTTTTAATAATTTATTTTTGATTATCTTCAGTGCCATCAACAAAGCTTTGGTATGTTACCATTTTTATTACAAGTCACACTATCGCAACTTCATAAATATACATAATTTTTATATGAGTTTTCATATACATTTGACATGTTTATCTAATTTTATTGACCTACTCCTGAACATTCTTTATTTTACGTGTACTGTAACAAAAACTTAAAATTTCTAAGAAATGTTTACTACGTTGAGTGTAAAATCTATATTTATATAAAGATATTTCGTGTAGCAGTGCTAACAAAGCCTCTTAAAACAGATTCAATAATTAACATATAAGTGAGATGCGAAGCGCGAAAACATTACCCGTACGATGGCAACGAATAAAGGCACATAAATATTGATGGTCCGGCCACAAAGAAAGTACGTACTTATTTATTCATGTTGACCGAGACTAAATAATTGTATGCAGGTGCAGTTGCCGCTGAGGACCCTATGGCGACGCGATAAGCTCTCGGCTTATTCAGATTAAAGAGTACGTAGCAACGGCGATGCATATGCAGCGTGCAGCCGCATCCTGCAGACATCAGTATGCTGGCCCGGCACCCGGACACGCCGCACTGACGATATCTAGAAGCCGTCGACGTATTGAATATAAATTACATGAAATTATAGCATAAGCATAAAATCCGCGTTACGTGCCGTCGTCGAGCCGACGCCGACGCCGACGTGGGTCGCCATTTTGAAACTCGAGCGCACGCGGGTGCGTTCTGAAACGCGCGCGGTGCGGCGACCCCGTGACCGCGCGCACATATTAATGCATTGACCGCCCACGGTCGCTATAACACGACCGAATTTACTCGCCCCATCGATGTACTAAACGAGTAAACGATGACTCAACTACTCAAAACGGTTGTATACGATGATGTTGCCAGACTCGCGTCGGATGGGCTCTGCCATCGCAGACAAGTTTATTGTTTTCGTTTTACACTTTTTTTATGTTTACGATGCGAGGCGAGGTCGCCACGCACCCGTTTGGAATATTTTTTACGACTAAATGTGTAGTTTTGGCCACAAAATATGTCTGGGCCGAAATTTCGAAAGTTGAGCACGTCTTTTAATGATATCTGCTACTAAAATATACGTATAATTTTTTTTAAATATTGTACCAATTTTCAATTTCACTTCTTTTCTCCCTGGCATGACATAAAAAGCGAATAATAAGTGGCATTATATTAGAGTCCAGAAGTAGGTTAGTCTTACTCGTTTGTATACCAACTAAATCTGCAGCCAATAATCATAGCCGAATGCTGCGTGTGGCAACCCTATTTGCAATCGTGGTTTACCACAAGTTACCTTACTAGTTTCTTATTAGTATTACCACCAAGATATACAAACCTTACATACTGTGTGCAATATGCCAAAACAGACCGAAATATTAACATTTTACATATCAGCTGTAATCTTTTACTTAGAAAAATATTCCATTCTCGAAAATATGTAGCGATGTAGGTAACGTTTCGTTTCGAATAACAGACTGATATAAGCCGACCTTGAAAAAGCCAACGACAATTTACAAGTCAAATATACAATAGAGTCGGCGATATGCAGTCTATTGCGCGTATACGTATGTGGCTTGTGGACGTACGAGATTGTTGGAGCGACGACGCGGCGGCCATATTGCCTTGTGACGTCACCACTAGCCAACATGCCCTCAACCTTTGTATCAGACAGAAGCCAAGTTTGCTTATCATACAATAACGGTATTACATTTATTTCTTTGTTATCGATATTCTTGTATATTTTTTATAGATTTTTATTTAATATGGGTTTTAGTATTCAATATAAAATAATATTGGGCGCGTTTCAAAGATTATGTAAAGAAAAATGCGATGGTAAAAAAAATATCCAGATAAATATCGCATAATTTATCTTAGCGCACAGATTAAAAATACAGATAACATCGTACTAGTGTTGTGCTATTGAACTATGTTGCGATGTTATATCGAATTGTAATTTTGTTCGGTTACCATGCGGAGTAATAATACATGTGGTATTTTTGTTATCGAGAGATCGAGGTGGTCGGGCGGTCTGGCAGGCGGGCAAACGATACCAAGGTCAACTTTACAACTGGGCCGCGCACCACACTGCCACCATTGATTTCCCTAGTTACGCAACGCGTATTCTTTGTTACAAAGTTACAATTACTATGTAAATGTCAATACTTTTAGACATTAAAATAACATCGTTGTATTATCTAGAAAGTTAATAATAATGCCTAGACATAGAAAAGGTAGTGATGTGCCTTGCTTACTACTTTACTACACCGATTGTATTTAAACTTTTACCCTAGAAACACTATCTTTATACCAATTACTATAAACTATCTCCGCAATATTTTAAATCTTACTAATATTATAATTATATTCAGATGTATGGATGGATATTTGTTTGAAAGTATCTTCAAAACGGCTGAACAGATCTCGCTGAAATTTTGCATACATATAGAACATAGTCTGGAAGAATACATAGGCTACTATGTTTATTTTAATTCCGCGCGGACGGAGTCGCGCGAGTCAGATAGTTGGTTACTAAACATTAATTTTTCCTTTTGTTTAGTAAACTAACGAAGTTCAAACGTTCAGACGTTCAAAGAATGAATGGAACGAATGTAAATTGAATGAATGAAAACATCTTGGATAATAAATCTGCCAAACTGCTCAGTTTGTTGGCAGCGCGTTTCTTTATCACTCAATACAATGGTTAAACTTTTGCAATACGTACTCATTGATTAAACCCAATAATCGATTCTTAAGATCGAGCTGAAGATTATTTTATCTACATTTACTTGATATTATGAGATGTCCATACATTTAGACAGTTTTAGTTAGAATCATTTGGCGCCAATGGCGTGCTTTCGTTACAAAGTCAAGTGTCAGAATTATTAGTGAGGGGACATTTTAGTAAGGCTAGCGTTGCGCCAGTACACCGGCACAGTGTCGGATTTTCTTCCTAACAGTTCTTTACAAAATTGTAATCCAAATATCTGCTACTTAGTGGCAGTGATTTGTCATCTTACTTTTTACTATCTTATTAATATTATAAATGCGAATGATTAGATGGATGTTTGTTAGGAGGTATCTCCAGAACCTCTGTATGGATCTCGCTGAAATTTGACATAGATGGAAGAACACATACGCTACTAATTAGGCTTTTTTTTAATTCCGGCTAAAACGGAGTCGCAGTCGACAGCTAGTCTAATTATCGATAGGAGTAAATCGTACATTAAATCATATATTTTTATATTAAAAAACTGTGATTTACTATCACAATTCTAAATGCAAAATGTTTTGTTATCGTTACGTTTTACTTAAAAAAAATCGCATATAATTATAACTCTTTAATTACTTTTAAAAAAAGAAATCATATCATTAACCCAGTTTAAGGATGTTTTATAAGAGAATATAATATGAATAGAATATATAAGGATATAATTAGCAGATTTGTTGAAGTACGTCTCCATAAGACACGCTGGAAGCGGTAACTAAGGAAAAAGGAATGGGAAGTTGCTCGTTAGCATAATTCCGATAAGGAATTATTCATACGAGCGTGAGCATTATATGGAGAAGCATTTGTTTTGACTACATACCTACATACTCGGATGGACATGACTCATAGCAAGGGCAATAACTGCTTTAGTACTGTTTACTATGCACTCGGGACGCGCGCGATTTGCTTTTGCCTTTTTGAAACGGCAATTTAAAAAACGGAAATGTAATGACATTTCCGTTTTTTAAATTGCTATGTTGACATTATGCAGTATTTCGATTTTGTACAGAGACGAGAAAATGAGACACAAATTAAAGTTGAATTTTAAACAGTAAAGAAGCGTAACTTACTGTTAGAAAATTTCCAAAAAGTTTCTCATAAGAAATATTAATATTTACCTGTAACAAAAAAAAAACAATAAAAAACAAAGTCAATTTTTATTTTCACCATGACATGCAAAATTACTGTGTTTTACACAGATAAAATGTAACACAAATTATCGACTAAAAAAAAATGCTGAAAATATATCGCATTTTTTCCACGCTAATAAAACACCCACGCATTTTATAAAACTGATGTGATTTAAATATCACATTATTTGTAGTTAATTCGTAAACGACATTTTTTCAAGTAGCAGCGAAAAAAAAAACGATAAATTCCTGAACGTCAACGCACTGGGAGCGGGTTGGCAGAGCGCGCGCGAACCAGATCTGTCAAACAGCTCTCTAGAATAATGGCCGCTTATTTTTGGCGCGAACGAATAGGGTTACCATTTATCAGGATTTCGTATGACATTTTGTCAGGTATTTGATAATGATAAATTGAAAGCAAAACATTATTAAATATTATTGATATAATTTTCCCTATTGCCAATTATATAATAAGAAAGGTCACACGCGTCACTTGTTTTGTAATAATAAACATTGAAAAATGCAAAATATGCTCTTGCAAGTGTTAATAATATCTGTTTAATTTTTTTTCGATTGCGATTTGTAATGTTTCTATAATTTCTACATCGAGTTTATAATGTCGCTGTCTCCACAAGTATATAGGATTGTATTTTATCTTAGTAATATTATAAATTCGAATGTTTAGATGGATGTTTGTTGCAAGATATGTCCAGAACGGCTGCACAACTAGCTAATAGATTTAGAACATAGTCTGGAAGAACACATAGGCATAATATTATACTTACATTGTTTCGTTCAAAGAGCTAATATGGTTACCCTAAAGACGTAGTTATCACTCACACTCATCTGATTCATTAAAAAGTGATAATATATGAAATTAATAGTACCGCTCGTTTCCAGCTACTTTAATAAAACGGAATTAATATTGTGCAAGATATACAAAGCGAACGCCATGACCTGTAATAAATTAAATCTTTGAACTGTTAGGAAGAAAATCCGACACTATACCGGTGTACTCGCACAACACTAGCCTTACTAAAATGTTGACGTTTATGTCCCTTCACTATGACACTTGACTTTGTAATGAAAGCGCGCCATTCGCTCTAAATAATTCTAACTAATAATGCCTTAAAGTACATCGAGGTGATAATTTGATTCTCTTTAAATCGAAGATTATCCAAACTTTGTTTAAATCTTTGCTGTTACAAACAATATCTCTTAAACATTTAATTTACTAATTAGCCACAAACATTCGTAGATATTTTTGGATTAAAAAAACAACGATTGGGTTGAAAGTCCTTGATAAATTTCCTGTTTAGTTGACACTGTCCCATATAATCGATACTTAATCTTACTAATATTATAAATGCGAATGGTTAGATGGAAGGATGAATGTTTCTTGAAGGTATCTTCTGAACGGCTGAAGGGATTTTGATGAAATTTGGCACACATAGAACATAGTGTAGAAGGACACATAGACTACTTATTTTATTTTAATCCCACGCGGATGGAGTCGCGGACGACAGCTAGTGATAAAATATATTTAAAGTCTACGCAATGTAAATTGGATACATAATATATACTGCAATATTGCGCTTTAGACTTGTTAATAAATCTGTTCATAGAAAAAACATATGTCACAACTCACAAAGTAAGGGATAGTTCTATATACCTAAGCCCAAGTATATAAACAACTTCACAGGTAAATACCCAGCCCCCTTACATACATTGCTAGTCCTTTAGTACTCTCCTGTACTGTTTACTGGGATTTCATACCTAAGGGTCTTAGGTACGATGTTAACAGTTCTGCTTACCCTTTTTAATGACACCGTCGCGCCCCTAGCACTTAAAGCGTGGGGTGCATTTAGATAGAAGTTTGTAATTAAAGGTGGGGAACTAAACTTGCCTGCAGCGGATACACTTTGAAATAATAAGCACCAGACTATCGTATGATCTTTCATAAACATATCTCGCTTTTTATCTAGAATATTTTACAAGATTTCACTGGAAGGTAAACGAGCGATAACCATTTAGCTAACATAATGTTTAAGTTGCGGGATACGGCAAACTGCAAACGGCAACTGTAGACGGCGACATGATGACGGTAGGGAGCATTATTTTGCGGTATTCATTTGTACGACGCCAATTCCGATATATGCAGCTATTGCCAGCAATTATTAGGATCAAAACTCATTTTGAATCGAAGCAAAGAATTTTTCTTTTCTAAAAAAAACTTTTGTATAATTTATCTAACTGCCAGTTTTATCCGTATAAAAATTAAAAAGGATATAAGTAAATTGTCAAATAAACATGTAAGCTTGCTCAAAATGAACTGTACCTTTTATATTTAGGTCTCGACACACGACGTACCGGCCAAAATTATAGTCCGAATTAAGTCGTAAACTTCTCCATAAAACAAATGAAAATATACTTTTAAAATGCAAAATAAAGCCTTAAGAAGAATTACGTCGTTTCGTCGACATGTTAAAAATAAAAATATTGTTCAAGTTCGTTGCACGTTTGGATTTTAGTATTTTGTTATACTGTAACAAAGAATTGTAACCTAAAGGTCACTTTACACTTGTGTTTTGAATTACGCGAGTTGAGCTCATGCAATTTAATTCTACAGAGTACATTGCCCTTTAGTTTATCTACACTGTATAAAATTAATGGAGCGTCGGTGGCTCAGTGGTCAAGCACTTGACTTGCAATCTGCAGGTCGTGGGTTCGAATCCTGCCATGTACCAATGTGTTTTTCGATTTCCGATTTACATATGTACATTTATCAGACGTTCTTACGGTGAAGGAAAACATAGTGATGCAACCTGTACTGGGCCAGCGTGGTTGACTATGGCCTAGTCACCCGTGATTTAGGGTAGGCTCTGAGCTCCTCAGTAGGGACGTAGTGAGCTGATGATGATAAAATTATTAATGCTGTCTAACAACATGCATAAAAACATGAATGTTTGTTAAAAAGTTTTATAAACATTTTTACTAAGAAGAATTCAACGAGAGAATGACATTTTATCGTTAATTTTTTTTATTACTTTCACAGATTAAAAAAATCTTGCAATAATCATTTCTGTTTCTTAGTAACAAATCGTACAATTATAAATACGAAACTTTATATATATGGATGGATGTTTCGATAAAATTTCTTACGTGTAACAATCTGGAAGAACATAGGCTACATATGATTCCGAAAATGTATACGGTTCCCGTGGGATAAGTTTGATTTACATATTTACTTGATAACTCTGCAACGGTTCAACATATTGAAATTTGGCACAAATATAGAATATAGTCTCGAGTAACACATGAGATACTTTTTATCCTTTTTTTTTAAATTCTGCGCGGACTAAGTCAGATGCAAAAACTAGTTCTTAATATTTAAAACGCGATGTCTTAATAATTCATTATGCATACATATTTCTAGATGAACTGGATTAAAAATGCGTATTTGTTATTTGCTTTATCTTTTTATTTTCATAATAAATGCGTATATCTAGATACTAGACTTTTTATTGCTTATAATATAATAAATAATTTTTTAACCCTAATTAATTATACCTTTATATCTTAATGTTATTTTTATTCAATACAATTAAAGTTCGATTTATTGCTTTTAAAATTAATTGCAAAACGACGTAAGCAAAATGCGTTTATGGATTAAATTAGTTATCGCCCGCGACTCCGTTCGTCGGAATTTAAAAAACAACTTAATTAGTAGCCTATGTGTTCTTCCAAACTATGTTCTACAAGTATACAAAATTTCAGCAAGATGTGGAGATACTAACAAACCATACATCCAAACATTCGCATTTATAATATTAGTAAGAAGTAAAAATTTAACTGCAACTATATTAAAATGAATGAAATTTGTCTAAATATGAATTCCTTGTCTTTATTTAGAATAAGCTAGCGCTTGACCACGATCCCACTCATGTCAAGAGATGATGTGGTCAAAAGATTCCCTAGTAATCGGGGGATCCTAATCAACCTTAACAACACGTATTATTCTCCAGTGTTGTTATCTCTGTATTTCAACCCACGTTACCAACATTTCGAAGTTATCGCAAGTCTCGTCTCATATCGCAATGCCATCAACATAGTCAGTACAATGAACTCGAACAGGACTCTAGTCTATAAAAGTTATGCATTAACATAAAATAATAATTTATATGATGAATAAAATATTCATAAACGAACACTGTTTTTTTTTTTATTTATTACGAGCGATTAAAAACAAAATTCGTGACACACGCAAACAACATTTAAGAATTTTAAAAACATCACAAAATTCTAAATTAATTATTAGTTAGTTAATTTAAATTAATTATTTTTGTTTATTTATGTAAATCAAAGCTTTTTGTACTTTATTCAATTACTAGCTGTAGCCTGACTCCGTCTGCGCGGAATTAAAAAAGCTATATACGTAGGCTATGTGTTCTACACTATGTTCTACATCTATGCCAAATTTCAGCAAGATATATGTAGTCGTTTTAGAGATACATCTTATATTCGCATTTATATTATAAGTTGTTGAACATATTGTACCAACATAAAATAAACAATAACATTAAAATGCTGCGCGCGCTTAAGCAATAAGTTAGACAATATGGTAAGCATTTGAAACGTTTTATTAACTGCAACAATATTCTTAAAATAACTTTAATTTGCATTAGAATCGTCATCATAAATATTAAACCTTTATGTTGTGGTAGGAAGGTAGAAATCTGTATTGGAATTTATCCTTTATATAAGGTATGATTGACCTAAGTCATCATCAGTTTACTATACGTCCCCAGTAAGGGCCTCGGAGCCTACTCCTAGGGGTGACAAGGTCAACCAAACTGGCCCAGTGGGGGTTGACTTTACACATATCTTTGAATTTCTTCTCAGATATGTGCAGCATCACGATGTTTTCCTTTACCGTAAGAACTCCAGATAAAGGTACATATGTAAATTAAAAAACGCAGTAGTACATGGCGGGATTCCAACCCAAGACCTGCAGATTACAAGTCAAGAGCCCTGAACTAAGTAAATTCCTATAAATCAAGTATGAATTTACTGGATGATGTTTTCATTGATTTATGATAACACTAGTTGCGGCTCGCGAGTTCGCGCGGATTGAAAAAAAATAAATAAATAGCCTATGTGTTCAGACTATGTTTTATATAAGTGTCAAAATTCATCAAATTCCATTGAACCTTTCCGGAGATAGTTTCAAACAAACATCCATCCATCTAAACTTTCGCATTTATAATATTAGTACTATGGGTGAAATTGTCCTGGTTTTAGAATAACATGAAGGACTTGCCTATTTGACTTCGACTAAATGACTACAGAAAATCAACACATTATCTTGTTACCCCAGAATCCGTTGTTATTAACCTTTGTTTAATTTTAACTTATATCAAAGGTCGTTCAACGCTATATTTATATGACTTTGAGATGGTCATACCAATTAGGTTTTTTAATCTCTTGGTTTAATTAATTATACTTCATATCGACGAAAATAAACGCAGCAGATTAAATTGCAGGCTTCATTAAATTTTTACGATCATAAAAAAGCAGTAATAATTGGACTTGGAACCTAAAGATTCAATTTCAATGACCTTATATATTTTTTTACTTATAGAATGTTTTCGTAAGATTATGCATTATTAAATGTATATATACACAAGCCGATGTAGCCATTAGGTACCAACAACACTATTTCTTAAAATATTTTCTTTCTGTGCATTCTCTCCTCCGTCGATTAAAGGTAGGCAACGCATATGCAATTGCTTATGTCTATGGGCAACGGTCACTTCGCTATTTCAGCGATTTCAGGCGGCCGCTCCTAGGTGGTTTGCCACCTTATGATATAAAAAAAATTCGAACGACCCTGTTGCTTCTCAGAGAAATAACAAATTGTCCAAATCGGCCGTCGTCGACTCCGTCAGCGCGGAATTAAAAAACCTAATTAGTATCCTAACTTCGCGTAGACGTAGAACAAAGTTAAGAACACATTGGCTACTTATTTTTTAGTTTTAATAATTCCACGCGGACGAATTCGCGGGCGCCAGCTAGTGTATAATAAATCTTTCGCATAAACGATGTGTAGCGCTTTACACTTGGCGCAAGAAAGTCGGCGCGTTACAACCCGACTAATTGTATTTAAATGTTCATTGTCTTGATTCGGATACATTTATTCATCAGTCGGTCACTTTATTGGTGCATTACAATTCCTTGTGTGTAGCGGAAGCGAAGCGGATGTACACGTGGACTGTGACAAGCGTGTTTCTTTGATGTAAATCCCATAGTTTTTGGTCCTTCGAGCAAGACCTTCGCTTTTCGTGTAAACGCACGGTTTAGAATGTACTGAACTTTGTGAACCTTCACATTATGTCGAATATATGATTTCTATTATGCTTTGTTATTTGTATTTTTAACTAAAATAATATCTATAATTTTACGATTATAATATAAGCAGCTAACGAGTTTCAAAACACGTTGTATGTTAATTAACTAAGGCAGATGTAATAGAACACGTGGAAGGCTATAAGTAAGAGAATAAAGGGGTATCGGGGAGTATAGGGCCGGGGTCGATGTCCCGACAGCTGACGGGACCAGGGACGCCCGGGGCAACGAACTCACGGGTACCATAGCGTCTATCTAGCACGGTACTAACATCTCCACGTCTCCCTGCCCCCCTGGTACTTTATACTTTATTATCACGTTTTAACAATATAGCTTTTACTCGGATATACAGAGTCAAATGAAAATGCTAAGAAATTAAGAATAAAGTTTGTACTTTATAGCATTTTGAAGACAGCGATAAAAATAATTTACAACTCGGTTTAATGAGTACGCACATAATGTGTGTCTGGTCTATCCAATTGGACTATTTCGCAAGACTTGACTACAAGGTTTAAGTATATTCTCTAAGATTATTAAGAGAAAAAAAATATTTTAAAGGAAGTTGGTGAGCCTGGTAGCGCGTCGAGTGGACGCCTCGCCTCAGCTTACCTCGCCGAGGTTTTTTCCCCGGCGTCATTTTGTTTTGATATAACAATTAAGTTGGGCACCGCGTTGCCAACCGGTCGCAAGGTCGTTACCCCTGGCCACAGGCCACAACAAAACTCTTCGCCGTCCGCCGGTGTGTTGCGATGGCGAAATTTCAAAAAAGGACGTTTAAATAAATAAGAAAGAGAAGCTTTCGTGCACAAACAACTTATTCCTCGTATTTCCGTCACACTCGCACTTAGTCAAACTGCAATGAGTTCGAGAGAGATAAAACAACAAGGTCACCGGTCAGTCAGCAGTCGGCCGTCAGACGGCGGGGCGCGCGGGCGGGTGGTGCGCGCGCGCAGACGGCGCAACATGGCGGCGGTGACGTCACGCCGCGAGCCTCCGGTGCACGTTGCAGGCACCGAGTGTGTAAAGCGTGAATAATTAAACAACACACACGCAAGCGACGCGGCGGCGGCCATTGTAACCGCTCGATGTTCTCTTTGTATCAGACACATGAGGAACGATATTTTTTGTTGTATAATTTATTACATGCGTTACAGCACGCGAGCTAGGCGTAGTCGCACGCACCACTTGTTTACGCTTCAAATAAGAAATGTAAAAATAAAGTCAAAGAACCTTAACAACTAGACGTTTAACAATTCTGGAATTATTGTAGTTAATGTATTACATAGAAACAAGAAACGAACTTATATAAATATGCACATTTTATCTAAAACTTGTCTAATGACATTAAAAAGCTACAAAAAAGAAACTGTATCACGGAACATTGGAGGCATATATCTGAAGTGTACTTGGGTCCATTTCTCAGTTTGTGGCAATGCTATTTGTGACACTCGCGGGGAGCGGATTGTCAACGCGCCAAAAATGTATAATTAGACAGTTGTCAAATTCCCGCGCTCTCGACCACAGAGTATATCGCCTACCAGCTTGATTGAGTTGCGCAATCTTATTGATATTTTTATATTTCACTCAACTAAACCGCATATAATTACGACAGATCTGTCGGGTGATATTGGGTTAAACTAATGGTTGTTTCCTTTTGAATTTATTTGCTAATTTGCTCCATTTATTATTTAAATTTATTTGTTTGCGTTATTATAATATTTATAATTAATTTGTAGGAAAAGATCACATAACCTCAATCTTTTATACTGTTACATGTCCGTAGAAATAATTTCACTAACAGGACGATGTTTACATAAGTTGATTGAATGTAATCTTACTGGATGTATGGATGGATGGATAGATGTTTGTTAGAATCTCTAAGACAGCTGCATGGATCTCGCTGAAATTTGGCATCGATGTAAAACACAGCCTAGAAAGAACACATAGGCTACTAATTATATTCTTTTAACACGGCGCGGGCGGAGTCGCGAACATCAGGCAGTTAAACATAGTTGTACCTTTACAATAAACATTTTTAGACATTAATAAAATAAATATTCGCAATTAAATACAAATTTCGATGGTGTTTTGACGTAGATCGACTTCGCACTGACATTGACCTCGTGAATGCGATTAATTATTTAGTGGGGTGTTTGGGGGATGGTGATCCAGACGCGTGCCCCCACCCCAGGCCGGGCTGCGAGGTGTTGGGTGGGTCAGGGGGTGGCCTATAATAATTTTAGCCCGGCGCGTCGGCGGCGTGAAAATAAAATGTGCCACGGCTAGTGATGTTACACGCAAATTCAAAATCTTAAGTTTACTTATAATAAAGTATACGAATATGGTGCTTACAAGACTTACTTAAGTCTTATTTAAGCCTGTTGTATAGATATTTAATGGTAGATTAATACAATCTCATATTTGAAGCTTAATTTCAAATATAAATGCAAAAGTTTTTATAACGTACACATTAAAATATAGATAGGCACAAAGAGTATGTATGAAATAAAAATTGGTTTATAAGTATCGAATAGAATAAACAACACTAGTAGTGCTAAAAGGATATTTCTTGACAGTCTCCATAACGTTTTCACCTTTCATATGGGTTAATTTAACATCACAAAATGTGACAGGATAGGCAAATATCTTTTCATCATATATTTCAATATATGTTTAGTTCATTTATTTATTTACATCCTTATTTCTATGATTACATAAAGTCTTAAATCTATGATATAAAATAAAATTAAAAAAAAAACCGAATAATTCACTAAAATATGTGATTAAAAGGAGTCCCTTTAGGCAAGGTCCCGAAGATACTGGCAGCGTTCCCCCTCTGTACAGCTAAACTAATTCTTTGACCGAGGTAGCTGCCAACTCTTCGGTCCCCTGTGATGTCGATTATTTTTTTGGAAATGTCCTTAAAAAGTCTTAAAGTGCTAGGACCCCACGGACCAAGGGTCTCGACGCCGAATGGGACAAAATGATATTCGGAGCCTAGACCCCTGTATTTGCATGCTTTTGCATTTTCAGCCGCTTCAATATATAACATTATATAAATATTTGCTATAAGGGTGTTAGCAATTCTTTATATTTTGACATATAGTTAACGAAAAAAGGTTAAGAAGAGACTATAAATAGGCCTCCCTAATAATGGACATATGAAACAAAATGCAAAAGATTTTGTATCGGACTCTACCAATATGTTTAAAAACTAGAAACCACAAAATTTGCTATTTTTTTATTACCAGTGTAAGATTTTTGTAGCATACTAAACATGAACACAAATATTGTTATTTCGAGAATAAAACATATACTAAAAGAAGTAAGGAAATATACAATATTCAATCAAACTCAATAAAGGTTACTCATAACGACTTAATAAGAGAAAATTTGATGTTATACTAATATTGAACACAAATTGTACAGGAAAAATACTAAAAATACACACAGGTCGTAGGCGTCGACAATTTTACCCTCGAAAAACGACCCACGCACATTAAGTGTGCCAAGATATAGAGAATAGAAATTCGATGTCACAAAATATCTTGTTAACGAACCAACCTACTTCAAATAAAGTAAAAAAAAAGATATGTCAAAGACAACAACTTTTTTTTACAATATAAGGTGACAAACGAGCACACGGCTACCTGATTTCGCTAAAATGGGAAGCGACCGCTGCCCATAGACATATAGAACAAGTTGTTCAATGCGTTAGTTACCTTAAATAGATGGAGGAGGGGACATACAGAAACAGTGTATTCCACCTTCCTATACGTTACGTTCCCCGCAGTGACCGATTTCCCTTCCCATCCAATCTTTATTAGGGAAGGATGAGAAAGGGAAAAGGAAAGGAAAAGGAAATTAGGCGGCATTCACTCATCAGGCGAAACGCGGAATTACTTCCACTTGACGCGTGTCTTCTGTGTGGTCGTGGTATTTCATCGGTCAAGCTAACCCAGTCCTGAGACAGACGTTGTTGCGGGCTCTACTACACTATTAATAAAATTGTAAAAAAAATTCTATAATTTATGTTATTTTTATAAAATGCTCCATAATTTTAACGTAATAAAGTTACACGTCACTTCTATCTTTCTCAGAGACACCACAGAGTTTGCTTAGTCATTTTTGTCGATTCATAATATTTGTAAACATTAACTAACAACTTATAATATAAACCACAATTACATAACAATACGGCTAACATAAAGTAAAATATTGATAAGACCTTAGCCGCCATGTTTCCCGCCAACCGACGACCTTTACTCCGAACATATGAGGCGTAAATATGTATGTTATGCATTACTGCATTCATACATTTCATTCAGAACAAACACAAGGAAAATGTGCAATGTACAACGTACAACAATCACTAGTAATATTAAACAGTGGCTTTACGATGACATGACTTTTGCCTTTAATATATTTTTATTTATTTACATTTTAATTAATTAAGTGCACACTTTTTTAGTTGCATTATGCACGTAAAAGTTAATACATTTCTTAATTTTTTTAATAATTCATATGTACTTGTTAATTTAGGGCTGACCTCATATTGTCTATTGTACACCTAAAAATTGTCATACCATTGACATCGCACAATCTAATTGCTTTCAAGGTGAAACTCATACGCTTAGCCGGGCCGGCCTTTCTGTATAAATGGATTTAGGTTGTTGAATTATTCAATAACAAGGTTCGCACACTTTGTACATTGTCTTTACATTGACATTTATTCTCAAATACTCAATGTTTGTTCCCTACTATTAAATTTACTCGCTCTAAGTATAAAAAAAAATGATACGATAATTTTCCTACTGCAAACTCAGTACTTGTATGGAATCGAAATAAAATCAAATATCAATTTTCATAATTACAAAAGCTACGTTTTACGCAAAAGTTAAAATATTCATAGTCGGCATTATATTTTCTGCGAAGTATAGCTCTCATTCTGCGAAGTAGCACACACTGTTAAAAGCACTCAGGTTTGCATGTCGCCCGCGCAAAACCATAAAAACATACCTATAGATAGGTATAAAAAACGCGCCAAGCTGTTACTAGGCGGTCTTATTACACCGCCACGTGGAATAGAAATCAGCACGCGGATTATTTTCACTAAGTAATTGTACTTCCCGATTTGGTCGGTTAGTAACATCGTGGTTCGGGTTATCCGCTTGCATTGAATACACAATCGACGATTGCCATTTTAAGTAGGATTGGCGTATTCTAAATGCTTCGTTCGTGAAAAGTAAATATAGGTTCGAATATGTTTAGTATGTGGACCAGCATTACGATGATAACACCTGAATATTAAATAGATTATTTTTAAAACTTTTTTAATCTGTACAGATTGCCGTGGCGCCTTGACGTGAGATAGCAACGGAATGTTAATTTCATGTGAATTTCGTAAACACATCTTAAAAAGTATCAATACTAATTAGTTTATTTATAAATCACATTTAGATTGCAGTCGTAGATGATAGTCGAAAACGACCAACAAACGCGGAAGTTAAAACTTAAAATTCCCGCGAAGACAATTTCCACTGACTTTATTAACGCGATTGCCGCGGATAATAGAATTAGCTGCAATCATCGAGTTAAAGAAACGTTAACCTAGAGTTAAGTTTCCAGAGATTACAATCCAAGCAAGTGGCCGGTAACATTGACCAAACGGCGCGACGGCGGCGGAAGGTGAGGCCGTGCGATTGGCGGGCGCGGCGGGCTCGCCGGTTATGCAACTCCGTTCACTTTGCAAGTTTCGCGAACGCCTCACGAGATGGCGCTCACTGGATACGAAGGAAAGAGGTTTTATATGAAATGGCGAATAGTTTAACAAAAATTTTGCTATTTGCTTATGGATGCAAAAGAAACAGGAAATTAGATTCTAAATGGAGTTACGTGAGTCCATATTTGTGAATATGTATGATTTTAATTAATAAAACATAATAATTATAAAACACAACATAAATTCAAGATTTTATGGATTGCGAATTACGTTTTAACTGCATCGTTGTTTTTTGTACTGCAATTCAATACCTTTAAGCACGTGGGTGCAACCGAAATGACATTATAGATTTTTCAACCTTATTCCGTTGAGTCATTCAAAAATAACACTATATTAAGAACATTAAATTCTTTTCTTTGTTTCCCCAGTTGGTGCAATGACCTACCAAGGTCAAGACAATGTATGAACTTGGATGGGTTTACGTCCTATTGTATAATAGAATAAATAAACTCACCATACTTACTTCCGACAATTTATTTTAGAATAGACAACACCAACAATCGAGAAAACAACTCAAACTTACGACTAAAATCAATAATCGATTCTTTACATCGATTCGAAAGATATTTTATTTAATTTTGAGATGGAAATCGATTATTAGGTTTGTCAGAAACTATGTCTAGATCCAAAAATATTCGATTAAAAATTATCAACTTATAAAAAAAAATCACAAAAACATCACGATGTCTAAGCGCAATTAATACGAAATACCGCATGCGTCAAACATCGTATACCTAATAACGCGTAACTAAAAACTTTGATAGCCGAGTAAATCAAGCCAATACGAAACGTGAGTCGACAAATACATGTATGGATAAAAAAACATAATTTGACAGACGCGGATCCTCAAATCAAAATTTATATAACTTTTTTTACACATTAATAATGCACAAACTTTGAATATACCTCTTTATTGCGCAACTTCTTTTAATATTGTATTCGACTATTCATATTTCCAACGTCTGCCTAAAATGTCTAAATTAAAAAAGTACGACTTTACAATTAAAATATGTTAAATTATTATTATAATTGCATACAATTCTTTGTATTTCCAAAAGAATTTTATAAAACTGCGAAACACGCAACAATTTGTTTCACAGACGTTGTAATCCGGCTATGGCGGAAGAGGCAGGTCTGGCGCCTAAAGATATTTACATAAAAAAAACTGACCGGTCCGTCGGTCTGTCAGTTCACTCCGTCGGAAGTATATCATTGTAACTAAGTGTATACGCGTTCTATACGAGCAGTTGTAACACTGTTACGTCATTACGTATGTATTGCAACTTGTTATCTAGTTTTAGAAATATTTTAGCAACTAGCATTGTGGCAGTGTATTCACCCAACACTAGCCTTACTAAAATATCAACGTTTGTCCCCTCACTAATCATTCTGACACTGGACTTTGTAACGAAAGCACGTCATTCGCGCCAAATGATTCCAACTAATACTGTCTAAAATGACATAGAACATGTTGGTTATAGAACTCCGATAACGTGTTAATATTTTTGCCCGCTTTATGTAATAGACATATGGTTGACCATCGGTCTAAATTGGCAGTAAATTCTAACGTGGTAGAGCCCGCTTTAAAATCTTCGCACGAATTGTCCCGGCACGCCCAGTGAAATACCACGACCACACAGAAGGCAGGCGTCAAGTCGCGAAGCAATTCCGCGTTTCGTCTGATGAGTGTGCGCCCGGAGGCCTAATTTAGTCCTCTTTCCCTTCCCACCCATTTTTTTATAAGGAAAGGATGGGAAGTGGAAGTTGACTTTCCGGATGAGAGGATGCATGGAAAGGGAAAATATTTTCTTTCTGTGCATCCTCTCCTCCGTCCATTAAAGGTAGGCAACGCATATGCAATTGCGTATGTCTATGGGCAACGGTCACTTCGCTATTTCAGCGATTTTAGGTGGCCGCTCACTCGTTTGCCACCTTATGATATTAAAAAATAACGTACTAATTTACTAGTAAATTCTAAATTTGCGTCTCGGAGAATTAATTTTCAGTCCTCTTTCCCTTCCCACCCATTTTTTCTTATGTGACGATGCATGAGAAGGAAAAATATTCTCTTTCTGTGCATCCCCGCCATCGATAAAAGGCAAGGCATCTACGTATGTTTATGGGCAATTTTCGCTGCGCTATTTCAACTGGCCATTTTGCATATGAAAAAAAATTCACGCGTACAATTGTGATAATCAAACGGCAGCCGTATCTATATGATAAGTAACCAGTTGCCATGCACTTTACCTGATAACGAGAACGTCTTATCAATTTATACCTCAAAACTTACGGCTAACTGGAGGGGTACCTAAAGCTTATTACTACCCAGAGTAACTATTAGAGAGCTTTAGTGTAGAAATCTCGTGTACACTTAGGGTTGACTTAACGATGCTAAGATTATAAAATGTTTCATATTGTCAATAATATGGGAACAAAATAGCACGAAGCTGACCTCTCTTCTAACCGATAAAATTGTTTTCGTTACGCGTCACACGATAATGTAAAATACCTATACTGTACAGACACAACAAAATACATTGTACGATAGTAAAGAACAAAATAAGCGATTAATCTGTACTATCAACCTTAACACAATTATTTTAAAGATTATTTTACAAAAACGTATCATAAACTGCGTCTTTTATATACTTCCAAATATATTATCAATCTTTCTTAGCCTTAATACACTAGATATGATAAAAATTATATATACAGTGTGATATTAATTTCGGGTAAAAGCAGTCGAACCTGGATAAGCAAGAGCCGAAAAGACAGCGATGTTTCTATCCCGAGTTTCTCGCTAATGGTCATCCGTTGCGACCAGACAACGACTCTAGTTTAAAGGTTTCTTGCTTATCCAGGTTATACTGTATTTCTATTCTTACTTGTTTTAGATATAATTTATTCTTATTTTACTATATTGCTTTTATGATAAATGCGAAAGTCTAGATGGATGTTTGTTATAAGTTATCTTAAGAATGACTGCATGGATCTCATTATAAGGCATAGATGTAGAACATAGTCTGCAAAGACTCATAGACTATTATTTTTTTTATTCCACACGGACAGAGTGACAGGCGATAGCTAGTACCAAAATAATTCCAATTAGATTAATATTAAATACTTTACATTTAAAATATGAATTAATACTTATTTAACATCCATATTTGTTGACGAAGACCGTTGTGCGTCATTTCAACCTTCGCGAGTACATTTCCTTTAAAATAATAGTGATAAAAATTATTATCTACATACAGTCTAGTCTTTGACAAGATTGTTTGTATACCATTAATCTTACTAATATTATAAACTAACTGTCGCCCGCGACTCCGTCCGCGTGGATATATAAGAAAAATTAATATACAGATAAGTTAAATAAAAAGCATCTCTTCAAGGCAAAATCCGAAAAATAAAAAGAATAAATAGTATCCTATGTCCGTCTCCTGGTTCTAAGTTACCTCCTTACCAATTTTCAAGCATATCGGTAAAGCCGTTCTTGAGTTATAAATAGTGTAACTAACACAACTTTCTTTTACATATATAGATAGATGTGAATGTTTAGATGGATGGATGGATGTTGAAAGATATCTCCGGAACGGCTGAATGGATCTCGCTGAAATTTGGCATAGATGTAGATCTGTATGGAAGGACAAATAATTAAGTTTTATCACTCCGCGCAGAGGGACGATGGACGACAGCTAGTAATTGTCATAAAAACGTTTCAAACAGCAAACAATTATTATTTACTTGTAATACAGATAATAAAATCTGGAGTATATGTTTGTTATATCGCAAAATTTATATTTTTCATGAATGTATTACTTATAATGAAAAACAAAATTTTGTTCGTCCGTCTGTCTGATTGTAAGTCAGCGTTTGTTCCGGACAATTTTCAATCTATACCTAGCGATAATCCTTTGATATTTTCCAAACAGATTTCTACAACAATTTAAATTCACATTCCTAAATCTTTCCTTCATCAATTAATTCAAGTCGAAAACAATTTTTTATCCACAACTAGCTGTCGCCGCCGACGCCGTCCGCGTGGAAAAAAAAACTTAATTAGTTTCCGGCAATTATTCGAATTTTTCTCACCTTTTAAACCTTCCCTAGATCTCCACGAACATTTCAAGACCAAGAATATAAGTCCGTTCAGTCGTTCTCGAGTTTTAGCGAGACTAACGAACAGCAATTGATTTTTATATATACACAGATAGATAAAGAAGATATGTTCAGACTAAATTAACACTTGGCTGTTTTGTTATAAAGATGATGTTAGTAAAAAATCTTATATGATTTCTTTTGTCGCCCAACAAGAAATTTTTATGACTTTTAGCGTTACAAGGGTTTGCCCACATAAATGCTAATCTCGTTATTTTTATTGCTTTTATATATTTTAGTTTACGATACATAGTAACAGCGACCGTTTATTATATAAACGAGAAAAACTGTCAAAAGATATTGCTAAAAAATCAGTTTAAATCGATATAAAATTGATAAATTGAAATATAAATCTTACTTCTAACTTAACTATTATAAATGCGAAAGTTTATAGATGGTTGTTAGAAGGTATCTCCAGAATAGCTTAACGGTTTTTGGTGGAATTTGTCTGGAAGAGCACATAGGCTATTAAAGTTTTCTATATTCCGAGGAGTCGTTCGTATGTACATACCTAACGTCATATATATTATACGTAATATTTCTTAAACAAGAAAAATGCAAAAGACAAATTTCTATTATTAAATATTATTTATAACCTCAATTAAAATCACAATGCGTAAATAACATTTTAAAAGATTTCCTGTTGCATTAATTATAAAAATTAACATTATAATATTCATTTTAATTCAATTTTCATTAAGAAAATAAAAAGAAAATTAATAAAATTAAAATTATAAAAATTTGAATTTATATTTTTTTACTAACGAAGATTTATAAAGATTAAATTGCAGTGTTTGTAACTAATATTAAAATAAAAAGAAACGAATTTCAACGTTTTTGTCTGTCCGAAAGACAGCGTTCGTTCCGGGTAATCTCTGCAAAGAGTGGACTGAACCAGGCCAGGAAGAATCTAATTAGAAGAACATATTTTCGGTTTATCAAACTATATCTAATATTGTTTTTATCTGCTTAAATAAAGGTCCTAGATTTTTTTCGAAATATGCATAATAGGCAATATTTATCCATCAAGACATCGTAATCTTATCTGTGCTAGGAACAGGCTCGTTAGCTGCAAGTCAACGCGCTTCTCTTCTAATCATGGAATAAGGAGGAGAAAGCGTACGTGTTATTCCATTGCAAGACTGTGTGATGGCTGGT
This sequence comes from Papilio xuthus, assembly GCF_000836235.2. Taxonomy (NCBI): domain Eukaryota; kingdom Metazoa; phylum Arthropoda; class Insecta; order Lepidoptera; family Papilionidae; genus Papilio; species Papilio xuthus. The sequence continues at coordinate 1,037,805 of NW_013533657.1, forward strand.
TTCATCCTTTATAGATTATAGGTATTATTCATGATAGATAGATAGACTCATGCACGATCACTGAGATCACAGACGATGTAAAATCATATACGGCAAGTGTATAGGCATCATGTTAATGAACGCCCAAGTTATTGCACCAGAAATAATACAAAGAATATGTTTCCATAAATGTGTATGTACGCACGCTACGCAATCCTGATAAAAGAAAACCTAGATAGAACAAAACATGGTATGAAAGTAGTGTGGTACTGACCTGTTTTCTTTTGAGCGGTGCGTGCGTGTGCGCTGTGTCGCGGTCGCGCGCCGCCATGTCGTCCAGCAAGGCGCCGCACTTCTCCTGCTCCGCCTCCTCGTCCGCCACCAGCAGGAAGCGCCGCCAGCGCGCCGAGTCGAAGCCCCAGTGGCAGGTACGGTGCTCGGTGGCGTGCGAATGGCACACGAAGCGGCGCGGCCCGTACAGCGCGCGGCACTCGGCGCACTGCACCAGGCCCAGGGCGGGCGCGCACACGCCCCGCGCACCACCGAAGCACTCGTGGTAGACGCGGAAGCCGGGCAACTTGTGAGGGCGCGCGGCGGCCGGCGCGTGCAGCAGCGCAGCGCACAGCCGCTCCGCGTCCGTCTGTGTGATAAGGCCGCACGAGGGCGCCGAGCGCGGCAGCACACCCGTTGCCTTCAACTCGTGCAACTGCTCGCTCGTGCAGCGCGAGCAGTAAATCTGCAGCTCGTCGCACACGCGGTTGATCTGCTCAAGGCTGAAGTCCGTCAACACCGAGGTCAGGATCTGCGGCAGGCACAGCCGCCGCTCGCCGCCCACGCTGAAGCACGAGATGGGCTCGCCCTCCAGCAGCGTCTCGCCGCGCTCGCCCACCACCGGGTCGGGGGCGAGCAGCAAGGGCGGCGCGGCGGGCGCGCGGGGCACCGGGGCCGGCGGCGGGGCACGCGCGGGCGCGGTGGGCGTCCCGGCGCGGCCTCGCCCCGGGCCCTGCAGGCTGCGCGGCGCGCTCGCCTGGTACGTCTTCAGCACGGAGCTGATGTGCGGCGTCACTACATCCATGCTCGCTCGTGGCCGCTCGCGCGCATCTCCCGCGCCCTAGCGGGCGCCGGCCCGCGCGACTCGCTCCGCCCGCGGCGCGAACATGTCTGCCGCCGCCGCGCGACGCGCGACCCGACCGTCGCGACGGCCCGGCCGCGGCGTCCCCGCCCCGTCGCCCGACCGTGCAAAAATACGCGAACCGAATCTCACATAACTGTCGCCCGATCCTATTCCGAATCAATGCGGCGCACACTTCACTTCTCGATCCGTCGAAGAAATCCGATAGGAAAAATGCCGCAGCGTAGCCTTGTAAATAGCGAGCCGTAACGAGCTCGCGGCTGAGCCGAGGGCGTGGAGTCCGGCGACCGGCGACTGGCGACTGGCCGCAGTCGAAGCAGCAGACGGATGGCTCGGCTACTGAGAGTCTAGCCGGCGCCCCGCGCCCCGCGCCCCGCGCCCGCACGCCCCGCGCCGCGTCACGTGACCGACCTTCCCGTCAAAATATCCAGAATGGCGGCGCGAGCTGCGCCCAAAGAATAAAATTCACCATTTGTTACTAGGTTAAATAATAACTTTTCAGAGGATGATATTAATAACAATTTAAAGATTTTTAAAATAAGTTTTGTACAATTTGCAAAAAGTTATCATTATAAAAATTATAATTAGGTGAAGCTAAAACTTTGTGGCCCTTTGTAAGGAAATTGCACCAACGCATGTACGTGAAATTTGACATAGTTAAAGTTAACATGGAGATAGAGTGTGTTTTCAATAAAAAAATGAAGATGAATAAGGTCGAAAATCAACCAATGGGCGACCACTAGTTTTCTTAAACAATTTTAACTTTACAGAAAAAGAAGTGGCTACGACTTGGCATTATAGCCTCTTAGAGAAAAAGAAAACTTTTATAAAAATACGTGGTTGAATGAAAGTCGTATCTTTCTTTTAATCTTTGCAAACGCGACACGCGCGGGGCATCGAGGGGTGCGGGGGGAAGTGCTGCGGGACGCGGGGAGGGGCGGCTGCGTCTAGTGAGACCGTTCGCTCGCAGCTCCATGAAAAGTGCTTTTATCACTACCTCATTTAAAATTAGTACTTATCTCGTTTGAATATAGTTTGATTTGGAGTGTTCAACATTATTTTGCGAATGGCAGGTCACATCTTTTATTTGATTAGCAACTTTGTTGCATTGGTCTAAGGCTTATTTTCATTTATTCCTAAGGCATTTTCAGTAGGCAGCCTTTTTTTGGTTTAGTCACTTTTTAGGAGAGAAAATTAACTTATTTAAAGAATGAAATCAGAAGGAAATGCTTTTTAGTTTTTACCATTTATCTTCTGTCTTCATAAAGCGTACATCACTCACCATTCTTCTCTTGGGCCTGTGGCATTGTACACTTAGATTTGGGTCCTGGAGCTTGGGGATAGATATCTTCATACATCCTTGTGTTTCGTTTTTCTGCTAACTTTCCACAATGTGTTTAATTTATACCATAAAAGTAGGATTTAAAATATTAAATGTAATTTGCACCAAGTGATTAACAAAATGTTACTAATAATTCTGTGCGATATGACATTTGGTAACATCTGGGTTTGGAATATTGGCGGATCCGAGTGGCGGCGAAGGGCTAGGATAGGGATCATAGGTTAATTCACAAAAACTAATTTCTTATCGCCATTCCAATACTGAGTTCGCTATCGCCAATCTATTTCTTTAGATGGATTACAGATGGCGCTTTTATAAAAACAAAAACCGTAGTGATGAACATAACATTACAAAATAATGGAGTGTAGTCCAAGTGGAGGACAGTAAAGATTTTTTTCAATAATCAATTCAAATCCAAAAATAATAATAACAATGAAAACAAACATTTATTCACAGTTATCGATTAATTGAAAAAAAAAGTATTTTTAATCTGTAAGGAACTTCATTGATTGAAAGAATTCGAGTTGTCAGATGTCAAAGTTTACATTGAGCTTAGAGCGTACCTACTTCAAGTTTTTGCACAATAACTAGATTGAATGTCTCATGATTTGAGATAAACCAATAGGTACTAGCGTAATTACGATTTATCAACCATTAAAAACTAATAATTTGCAATAAAGTAAGTTCTTAGAAACAGTTAACTTTATGTTATACCTATTTATTTTTTATACCTACTTGGCGTAAAGTTCTCTTTGCTTGATAACTATATTATCTTTGTCTTGTTAATCACGTTTATTACAGAGTTTGATGGATCCGTGGGGCTGCGAAGTTGTAAGCGAGTCTAAAGTATCTGCATTTGAGGATAATTTCAAGCCCTCGGAAGTGTTCGAGAAACTGTCAGATTCCGCAGAGTATCTCGCTATTTTAGGTATAAAATATTATTAATTGTAGATAATATAGTTGTTTACTTTTAATTTAGGGTTATCATGGTTCAAATACAATTTAAATGTTACTTTGAATGTGTTGTTTGCTCAGTGTGTACATGTCTAATTTTGTGAGTTTAAATTACATACATAGTTTGCATAAGTCAATAAATTTATTTAACAGATCTTAAAATGCTTTATCTGTTATTATTCATGCTGTTTACTTTTAAAATTCTATTTAATTACTGTAATTAAATACTAATTGAAATGAAATGTTTTAATATGATTACAATCTATTTCCATAATTGTGTAAAATTGTTGTGTAATTGCAAACGGCATTAGTTTAACAATTTTTGTTTTATTTTTACAGAAAGAAAACTGAAGGCTGTCAGATCTAAGAACAAAGTTGTTGAGAACTTAGCTGCCTATAGAGCTGACTGTCTCAATCGTCTACTACGAGAAGGCTGCGACCTTGACCCTGTTATAGGAGACACTGAAGACGAGAAACTGCTCCAGGAGTAAAATAATTAGTTAATAATCTTGTAAGTAATAATGGCATCCTCATCATGTAGCATTGATCTGTCGGGGCCCACTTACTGCATTGTATCAGGGGCTTCGCAGGGTATCGGTCGAGCAATTGCTGCAGAAGTGGCAAAGCTGTTAGGGCCAAAGTCTCTTATGTTGCTATTAGCGCGTAAGGCTGATGAATTGGCCAAAACTGCTTCCATGTGCCAATCCGATAATGTCAAAGCCATCTACAAATCAATTGATTTGGGTAAAGCATCAACTAAAGAGATGAATGATGTTATCGTTAATTCTCTTGAAGGTTACAAAGTAACAGATTTTGCAACTTGTTTAATTTTCCATAATGTTGGCTCTCTGGGTAACTTGGCTATCGAGACGGCAAGAATCGAAGACTCAAATGAACTCGCACAATACTACGACCTTAATGTATTTAAGGTTATATCTTTGAATACGCAATTTTTAAAGATTTTTGAGGCTGTTGAGGACAGGATTATTATTGTTAATATAACATCGTTGTGCGCTATCAAGCCAATGAGTGGTATGGCTTATTACTGCAGTGGTAAAGCTGCTAGAGAGATGTATTTCAAGGTGCTTGCTGAAGAGAAGAAGCACATTAAGGTACTAAACTACTCCCCGGGGCCCGTAGAGACATCTATGATTGACTATGTATTAACTGAAGCAGTAAATGATAACCTAAGGGATGTATTTACATCATTCAAAAATCAGGGAGTTTTACTAAAGCCTGATATGACGGCTCGGAAATGTATGAAAGTACTCCAAGCTGGAAAGTTTACACCCGGAGAGCATGTTGATTATTTCGATGATGAATAAAGTAAAACTAATTTAACACATTTAATGCTTACCGCGGTTTGAAAGTGTAATATAATTGTAGAGCATTGAATGTGTTAAAACCCGACTTAATGATTCTCTTTAATCATCATGTTCTATGGCTTAGAAATTGTCTTTTAAATGTGCTATATAACTAACTTTGAATGTAATCATTTCTTATGCTTATTATATGTAACTAACATTCCTATATAAATTACTTAAGGCTTTACGGGTTCTTGAATTTTGGCTTGTAACATGTGGTAGATAATTCTCAATCAATCTCTTTACATTGATGTCATTTAATTTATGACTGTAAATTAAAAAAGTTGTTTAAAGAAAAAATTTTACATTATTGGAATTGTTCAAATTGTTTTCAAGTCAAAGTTTAACAATACCTATTTAATATGTAGTATTTAAAATATTCTATTCTTCATGTTTCAAATAGAAATTTGCGTGATCATGAATTCGATCTGTCGAAAGTCGCTAAAAAGAGTACAGATTCCAACAACAAAAAATGTTTGCTAAATTTTTTCACCTCAAGGCATTTTTAAAAACATTGAAAATCTGTTTTATTGACACTTCCTTTTTTCGATTTGACAGCTGTGACGTCACAATATGGCGACGGTTCATGCACATTGTTATTTGAAACGTAAATCTATGAATGCAATTCATATTTACAATAAAAACTTGCAAATCAATTGTGTTTTGTTTTTAATAACCCCTCTACATATTAACATTAAACCCTTTAATATGAGTTACATTCATATATTTTATCTTATTTACGTTATCTTTTCAACCTTCACCTTTATTTAATCTTTGAGTACCATTCCTATTGTATTAGAAGTTACGTCATATTGTATGATAAATAATTGTCGAGTAACCGTTGGTTTCTGAATTGAAATCTCTGTGTAAAACATATTGTCGTCCCTGTCTTACATCATCGACAAAACAGAGATAACAATATGTTTAAACCGTCAAATTTAAATTGATCAGTAGTTGTCACATATCTCGCCGGCTCTTAACTTCGCGCGAGTCACTGCGCTGAACACAATTTTGCAGTTAGCGGGATTTGGCGGAAAGGAATTGCGCAGCGCGCCAATGACCTTGGGCCGCCGAAATATTTGAAAAGCACTATATATTGACTAAATATTATAAAAAACCGTCGATGTTCACCTAGTTACAAAAGAAGGCGAAAGGCCATGCAGGTATTAAAAGACCACATACCTAAAGTACTATTCAAACAGTCGTAAAAATCTTGCTTTGACAATCCTTAAGTCATTTCACTCATAAGGATTTTCTTCAAGCCAAAATATACGTATAAATATAGCATTGGAAGGTATTCAGATTCAGTCGGAAGTATAACGAGGTGATCATCGACATCCATAGAATATAGTCACAAAAAAAACTTTACGTCTGTTTTCAAAGAGGTTATGGTTTCTTCCAGAAAATTCCACGATATCACAAAAAAAAATTGTATACATTTTTTTGGCAGTGACCAAATTAAGGTTAAAAATAGAAGAACGAGTAGAAAGAGAAAGAAGATACTCTACTCGATTTGAACTATAAATTGTATTGTCGTAGTGACGATGAGCGGTGGCAGGAAGAGTCTGTTCATGTTTCTGATGCGGCTGGCGTGGCGCTGCCGGTACAGTATGCCACTGCTGCTCAGCGGCACAGTGGCTCTGCTCGGACACGCCTGGATGTTCCAGATACGAGTCCACACAGTGCATAGACTGCATGAGAACGAGGTAATTGACTACGTCCAGTTAAAGTATAAAAAACTCCTATTACTAATGCTTCCTACAGCTTAGTTACCATCGGTTTCTGAGCGGATTCCGTTGATCTGTTTTAAAGATTAGCGTGCACAAACACACAGATATCACGACAGATCAGACAAACATATAATAATATCACATAATTGATTTTTACATATATAAATTTCTATTGTTTCCCAGTTGGCATATTACGATGAGCTGGGAGATCAGGATGACGAGGATGGCTCCTGGGAGACGGATTCCACGGACTCGTGGGAGACAATCGTTGAAGAAGTGGCTTACGGTTGATAGTAACATGATAGTTTTATTTCTTTCTTCATATCATGTGGTAACGTGCCAAATATATTTATAAGTATACTCATTATGTTCTGTTTATTAGTATTATTTGGTTATGTTTACGATACGTATTTTGTGATGATTTGCGTAATTCTAATATAAATGATGGATTAAGTTGACTTACTATTGGGTATTGAAAACGTATAGATTTATGATTGTAGATTAAAAAACATATTTAAAGAATTTTCCTATTTAAAAAACTTTAACAGTGGTAGAGCCCGCTTTAACATCTTCGCACGAATTGTCCCGGCTCGCTCGGTGAAATACCAAGACCACACAGAAGACAGGCGTCAAGTGGAAGCAATTCCAACTACAGTCTAATGAGTGTGCGACCCGGAGGCCTAATTTAGTCCTCTTTTCCTTCCCACTCTTTTTCTTATAAGGAAAGGATGGGAAGTGGAAGTGGACCTTCCGGATGAGAGGATGCATAGAAATGTTTTCTTTGTGCATCCTCTCCTCCGTCGATTAAAGGTAGGCAACGCATATGCAATTGCGTATGTCTATGGGCAACGGTCACTTCGCTATTTCAGCGATTTCAGATGGCCGCTCGCTCGTTTGCAACCTTATGATATAAAAAAAAAAAACTTCAAATCATTAACTATCTAGCCGGACTAATCGTGAGATTCTTAGACCAAAATTTCCTTGTTAAAATGATTTTTTATATCCAAAGACAGAGATGACATTATACAGAGATTTTGGTCTAAGAAACCAACGGTAAGTGAGTTATAAAAAAGAAAATTGGATTCGTCGTTGTTCTAACAATGACGTCATATTTGTTTTTTTTTGTATTTTTTTACAAGAACACTATTGGTGATGGTTTATAACATGCAAAATAATAAAATAATCAGTAATTACATTATTTAATTTAAATATTGTTATAATATACTGCTTTAAAAACAAATCCTAATTACACTAAGCGGATATTAAGCTGTAATTTTTACATGGTTCTGAATGGCTTCATTTTAATGTTCTTAGTTTTATTTCTTTAATTTGGGCTGTGTTATTAATTAAACGTAAAGTATATATGTGTTTTTTATTACTTTCTATATACTGCAAGTAAACTCAAAATTTACGTTTTGAATCCCGTAAATATTGACAGTCAAATTGCTGTTATAGAGGATGTTTCTGTTGGGCATTGACCTACCGGTCAAACAGTCCAATGGGAATATTTTTCAATTCCATAGATTTCTGATTTCTTCACTTACCCAATGTTACTTTGTCTAGATTTTTCGCCGATTGGTTATACTGCTGGGTTGTAGATAACTTAGCAAAAAACTCATCTTACAAAAATAAAACTGCCATGATCGGAAACGTCAACCTTTGATTATATTAAAATATTTTTTACATTTGTGCATTTACAGACCTTAAAAACCATGAAATTCCACGATACACTTTTATTTCACAGATAAGTGATGACCCACAGTAAAATGTACAAAAGTATACTATTTAAAAATAACCAACCCGCACTGGGCCAGCGTGTTTGACTAGTCACTAACTTAGGAAGGCTCCGAGCCCCTTAGTGAGGACGTATAGCGAGCTGATGAATAATATTTACAAAGGTTTTCATAAACTCGTTGATCCGTTAATCGTTAATTAACGAAGTTAATATTTTTGTTAACGGATCAACTTTTAAGTTAACTTCACAAAGTGTTAACGCTTATGTTAACTTCCGTTAAATTCAAATTTTTTAATCGTTAATTTACTCCGTTAATCGTTGATAATTCATGTTTGCGAAGAACGCGTGCAAGCGTGATACATATTATACAGGTCGTCTGGAAAAGACGTGAATAATAGGACAAAATCAATATGGAATTCTAGAACATTTTACTGCATTTTTACTTTTACACTTTATTTAATACGTGAGATGCAAATGCCACTAACATGACCTGACTCCGGGTTCAATTGGAATCATAATAACCAAGGGTGTACTACCACGTGGTACATAAATTAAAATTAAACTTTTGCCTGTTGGTGACAAAAATGATTTTTTAAACATAAAGGTAATAAATGAATGCGTATTTAATTCTTCCTTCTAGTTTTTTTACCTCTATCTCTAAGTCATAAAGTACTATTAGTTCCATAACGTTAACTTTTAACGATCAACTTGCGTTAAATTTTCAAGAATTTATCGATTAACGAAGTTAATTTTTCAATTAACGATTACCGAAGTTAATTTTTTGGATTAACTGTGCCCATATGTGACAATTTACTATTTTAATCTTTCTTTTGTGATGGTGTTGGCTGGTTGAATTTCAAATACAAGGAGACGAGCTGCTCCAGGAAAAGAAACAGGAGTACAGTCTGAGGCCCAAGTTTTGTGTACGTGGGCACAAAGCCCGACCACAACTTGAGGGGGCCTTCGTTCTTGATTACTTGTAGCAACACTTTCACTTGACTGGTAGGCACTGATGCGTTTTGTACCCTGTAAGAAACATAACATGAAAAGCGTCACGTCACAAAGTCACTTCACTAATAGAGGTTAGCCATCAGCTTAGCGAATTTATATTGCACCAAGGTCAAAAGACGACGCTGTCAACTCTACTCTCTCTAGCTCTGTCGGCGTGCATTGCCCATTTACCTGGTCTTAACGATATCGACTGGCAAGTACACGATGGTGGTGATGAGGCCTGAGATCATGGCGGCCGCGAAATGCAGCCCTATACCCTCGCCCATCACCGGCAGCAGCATTTCTCGCGCCTGTTACATGACAAATAGTTACTTCACATAAGACACTTATGTAGGCGAACCCATGTTTTACAAAATTATGCAGTCGTGGATATGAAATCGGATTTGCCGTTCGGCGCCTGAAAGGTCAAACTCTTCCAGCAATATATACGTATGTGATTTGCTTTCTTCGACTTATGCCGAATCTCACACAATTGATGAGAGCAATGGACTTTTTTATCGTTTAGGACAATCGTATAGCACACACCTGAGCGTATCCGCCTAGCTGCGCTGCATTGACGATAGCTGATCGGGTGACGGTTGAAGCAACGCCGCGGAAAAGTGCTAGAGGGCCCTCTTCACGCACGATCCTGTACACGATGTACAACTGTCATAATAAGCAAGACAAGTCTACTTAAACTACTGAACTGAACAAGATTTATCGGTGAGCGACTAGTTGTCAAGAGTAAGAGGATTGTAAATCAGTACTACCATTGTACTTAAAAGTAACATTGCTCTGTCTCAACATGGGACTTTCAAACAATAGCAGTACAACACTATTAACTGCTCTGCTTCACTACCCTCGTGAAAAACTACCTGGAGTATCATATTTCAGCTAACCTAAAGATAGCATCGATCACGTTCTTGTAATTCCTCCTCTTCTCCGGTGGCATTTGACCGTCGGCCGTCATCCGGATAAGCGCGATCTCCGCCGGGTTGCCTACCACGGCGCCCACGCTACCCGCCATCGAAGCCAGCGCCAGCTTGGCCACGAAGTTTGGGGTACCATAGTAACTGCAACAATATACATATTTACACATACCACAATTTTTTTAAAATAGAAATTAGAGACAAGAATTTGGAATCCGGCACACTTATCAGACGAAATTTGAAATGATTCCACTTGACGTCTTTCTTCTGTGTAGTCTCGGCATCGGCGAGCAGTCCCTTCGTATAATATTCTATACCATACTTTTTGTTACTTCCTTTATCGTAAAATGATTAATATTAACATATACCCTGCTCTTTTTATGTCATTTCACCATCAAAACATAACAACTTACCCTTTATAAAAGTCTAGAAGGGAATAAAAGCATCCCGTCCTGCCGGCGGTGTAGGTGGCTTGCCGGCACAGTGATGCGGACAGGCCGCTGTAAAATCCGAGGAAGCCTTCCTTGCGGATGATTCTCTGCACCACGGCTATCGTGGACAGTCTCACCTTAGGCCCCAGCAGCTGCATGCGTGTCTTCACCAGGTCAGCGGGATGCACCACGCTCGCGGCCATCATACTTATATTAAAAATATCAATAAACAGATTAAAAAACGGCCTGTAATATGGCCGCATCAACTACCTTCCCGTCTAAGTCTCGTAAAAATCGGTCCAGACGTTTCGGATATTACCCAAAAAAACGCGGCCTTATGTACAAGCCAGCAAGTATACCAGCCAGACAAAAATGTAATAATCATATGATTTTTTGATAGCACATACAGACACTCCAATTTTATCTTATAAATAAAATTCTCGTGTCACAATTTTCATTCCCATACTCTCTCTCGGCTTGGCCGATTCTCATGAAATTTTGTAAGCATATTGAGTAGGTCTGATAATCGGCCAACATCTAATGTTAATCCCGCGCGGACGGAGTCGCGGGCGACATTTAGTACATATGTATAGAGTCAGTTCTTCGAGGTCGATATTGTGACAAAATATTTCTTAGTGTGTTCAACAAAATTACAATAACACATTGCAAAATATGAATTAATTACTAATTAGTCAAACGGTAAGCTTTTCTTGTCACAACTGATTCAAAGATAACGAGACAAACAGACACATTAATAATTTTTTCAACTGTGAATGAAAAGATCTAAGAAACATGAAAAAAATTATTCAAATTCTCACGTACTTTTAGAATAATCTTATATCTTTAAATGAGCAATTCTTGTATATATGTGTGTATAATTGGAATCTCGAAATAGGCTCCAACGATTTTTATAAAATTTAGTATATAGGAGGTTTCGGGGGCGATCTAGCTAGGAATCATTTTTAGAAAATGTCATTTTATTCGTGTTTTATCGATAAACAACTTAAACATAAACTTAACTTTTTCTATCGGTAAGATCGACAAATATTATTCATATTTCATCATTTTATTAGTAAAGCGTACTTAAATATAATTTCCAAAAAAGACAGTAAAAAAAAAATACCGAGCAAAGCTCGGTCATCCAGGTACTTAAATATTATACAAGTATAGAAGAAATACATGAATAGACAAATGTGATTTCATCAAAAGATGTCTATTTGTCGGAAGAGTCGAAATATAAAATTAACCCAATCACTTTAAATAATCAATGATTAACTGAAATCAAATTGCAATAAAATTACAAGAAATAATTAATATAAAATAGATTTAAACAGGGAATAAAAAAGATATGACCGCTGATTGACGAACAGGGCGTTGAACTGAAAAGGACACATGTCTACCGACCCGTTACAATACTCTGCCTAAGCATTATAGAAGAAGAACGATGGATAAAGTTTGTTGTAAAATAAAACTTACCCACTGCATCCACCCAGGATAAAGTTAGCCCATCTGGGTATTTGTGGTTCAGCCATTTTTATTATAAAACATAACTCATTTTGTTCACATACTATATAGTGAGAAAATTCAATATTTTACAATTTTTCGTAACCATTTTCGGATGGTAACTGAGTACACTGCGTCGCGGTTCAAGACATTTTGTAACGCTGACATCGACACTCAAGTTGACGTATGTATTGTTTTTAACTTAACACATATTTATTACTTATCCGAGATGTCATGAAATATTCATTATCTTAGCAAATGTAGTTTGAAAGAGGTATTTTATAGTTAACATATTGTTTCCCAACACATGAACATAAAATTGATAATTTGTGCGTGAATATAAAATGTTTGCTATGCAATTACTTTTAAAACTAACGACCATAGATTTATGTTGAAGAAATAAATAAAATGAGTCATTTCAACCATTACAAGCTCCATATTAATATAAACATATAAGAAAGTAATTAGAAACAAATTAAATCGAAAATAAAAAATATAATAGTTTAATATTAGCCAAATTATATCCTTTATCTTTGCCTACCCCATAAGTTAACGGTCGTTAATGTTTTTTGTAAGAATAAATAGTCAGGTATGTTGTAAAATAAAACACATTTCTGGAAAATAATTTTTATTTTTATCTACGGCAATAAATTATATAATATATTATTTTTTTTTAATCAAATAAAATGTAATTACCACTCCCACACTTCGGTAAAGTCTTGCTCCACCGGAAAATGGCGCCTGAAGTGAAACAAACAATATATAAATAATATTGCAAAAGTTAACCAGGACTCTATTATTTTCATCATTTTACTCGCCCGCAACTCCGTATGCACGGAATAAAAAAAAACATAATTAGTAGTCTATGTTTTCTTCCAGACTATGTTCTATATGTATGCAAAATTTCAGTGTGATCCATGCAGTCGTTCTAACAAACATTCATCCATCTAAACATTCGCATTTATAATATTAGAAGATTACAAATGTCAGTGGATAGTTTTTAGTGTGATATACCTGCGAGGTGGAGGAGTGAGGGGTGAGGCTGGACCAGACCGTGCGCGGGCCCCCTGCCCCGCTTGCCGCCGTGCCACCTCGCTCAGCAGGTTCAAGCACGACCGAGACAAGCGCTGACTGAAATTCTGATAACATAAACATTTGAATATCATTAACAAGTTCAGTTGCATCCACTCTCCATGACGAAGTTCATAAAACACAATGACACTGTTTCATGCTTAAAAATAGTTAAAATAGAAACTGCAAATCGTTAGTAATTACTTATTAAATTGCCACAAATATATTTTATCTCGCCCGCAGTCCCTTACAACTTAGACGAGTTGTTGACTCCGTCTTTGAATACTGACCGGGAGACAGGAGCCCTTCATTTCGCGCAGGTCGATCTTGCGGAATAGCTCGCAGACCAGCAGCTCGTGCAAGGCCGGCGTGCGAGCGCCGAAGATCTGGTCTATCAGCTCCACCGCCTAGTGAACATACAAGGTCATCTCAACTCCATGGAAAAACCAACTAGCAAGTCCTTTAATATTAGTAAATAGAACTAGTGCTACCCTAGGTCTTCTAACGAACTATTTGGGACATACTTGTCTCGGTTTCCCTAGAAAAGGCATGGCCAATTATTTTAATTTTAAATGTATACTAAGCTACCCCTCCTGTACGAGCCTTCTCTTTAAAAATATGTTTACAAGTGTGTCTACCATATTGTTCTTACATGAGGGTATAAAGGCGCAAGGTCATCTAGCAGCGCCATGTTAGTGTCTTGTCCGGCGCACATCTCGAAGAGCACGTGGCCTAGAGACAACACCTCAGCCAGCTCCGGTGCGGCCACCACCAGCAGAGGACAGCGAGGCAAAGCACCAATCAAAGTGTTCTCCAGACCTGATATCCTAAGGACAGCAGACCACAACTATTCGTGACTAAAAGACAGTCTACTGCTGGTGTTCAATTACGCTTGTCCATAAATCGTCAAAAAGATTAGTATTGTTGTCTTTGTGTTGACTTCCTACAACTTTGGGTGATCTCATGTTAGGAGAGAGAAACAAACAACAATCACATTCCTGTTTCTCTGTGTGATGGATTGTTTTTGAACAAACAAATTAACGATAGATTACGAAGAATTTACCGTGCGACTCCATTCTGTACGACGACATTCCCGGTATGCAAGTGTCGGAATGGAGGGAAGCCTTTATCCTTGAGGAAGAGTAGGCCCTCTAGTATCTGTCTGCCGAAGGTGGCCACCTGCCACGCCGGCAGCCCTACGCCGAACTGGTTGTATTTCTTGCAGTACTCCTCGTTCCATGGACTCTGTTATTAATGCAACATTGAATATCATATGGGCACATTTTATGATTTATTGTGGCCAATTTGCTTTCAATTGTGTGCCACTGACTGACTACCACTTGAGAGGACATATCTTTGCAAATGGATGTCAGGTGGCCCCACTCCTGGTGGCGGAAGCTTAGGATTCCCCGCTATACCTTGTAAATGAGATCCTTTAGTGTCCCACGAGGGTTGAGTGGGGTAATTGTGAGTGCATGGCCACTGGCGAGACGCATGTCAAGCGCTGGCAGCACGTAAGGGTGGTGAAGTGCTCGGAACAGCTCGCATGTCAGCTGCCGGCACCGCTCGCTGCCCTCCAACGGGCACTTGCTTGTCAGCGGCACCTGATATTGTCAAGGAAGGATTTGTACGTTTTCTGTTCTGTTTCGACTGCTGTCACATTAGTATCAACACAAATTATAGTGCCTTTTGTCAAAGATAATAAAAGCAATTTTGATGAGTGCGCCGGTGAGACGCATTCATATTCTTTTAGGGGCGTTGTCACACGAGTTAAGAAGAGTAACTTACCAAAGAAAGTAGTCTGTCTGTTTTAGTTGAATTGTCGTATATTATGAACCAGTGCTTGTACGGACGAGACCCGATTGCTCCTAGCTGGGATTTTAATTCATATCTAAAAGAAAAATGAGTTATTTAAAAAGAGTATTATAAGTAGTCACAAATAATCTCAATATAAAGATGGCTAAAATGCCACGACTACAAGATTAATTTTCTATTTTGTTATACCGTTAGGTTGCATGTTTTATGGTTAATATAAAGGGACGATTATTTATAAAAGAAACATTACTTCGTTAAAAGACTGAAAGGTTACAATTTGTGGACATAGTTTTTGTGTTTACCTTGAAGTCTGTGAGAGGTATTCCGAACATATCGCCAGTGCAACTGAACTCTCAAACGATGCCTCAACTGTTCTGTGAAAATAAATCAACTTACTGAGACAAAATTCACCTTTTAAAACATGTTGCTATCTCTTTTTGCCAAAGAACAGAGATCTCAGACCAGCGATAAGTGCTTGTCTTTTGAACTTAATGTGGACACGAATGAAATCATTGCATAAAGAACATTAGGGTAAATGCTATGAGCCTTGAAAGACGACAGAAAGGTGCAGAGTGAAATATGTAGCTTAGCTATTGTACTTACTTGGGCGAGGAGGTAGGTTCAGATGGAGAAGACTTGCCGGAGCCACCGATCAACGACTTGTTGAACAGCAATTTCGCGAGTGAGTCAATCTTCTGCGCGACCAGCGGCGTCCGCTCTGAGTTCTCTTCTATTTTAGAATATAAACATTTGATCGTTATTAACATCTGAACAAAAACATTAAGTAAATAGACGACCTTCAATTGCATAGCGACACACACATCTACAAATAGACGGGTTATAAGAAGTAATATTCTGTGCCATATTGGCGATTGATTCGATTTAAAAATATCACTAACTTCTATAATATAATATGGACTGGCTATAATACCTGGTAGTTTGTGCCTTTTTACACAATTTTGACGCTGGTGGACTACCACCAAAGCACTAGCTTTGTAACGGTGGTGTGATTTCAAAGTAATAATATGGATAGAATTAAGTGTAACGTAACATCATCAAGCGCGTTTAAATTGGAACAAAGCATAAGATCTTATTTTCGAAGCAATCGCCTATCCATTTATAGAGGTGAGGGCATAACGGCTATATATATTTTATCATACCTTCACTCTCATCTCGATCTGTAGAGACAGATCTCATTTTGAATGCATTCCTTTTCTGCGCAGCTGCTATAGACTGAGGATTCAGTTCTGCTGCAGACTGCGCACGACGACATGCTACTCTCTTCTTCTTCTTTCTATAACTTGATCTGGAACGTTCCTGGTAGAATCGATCATGTCCTGTTGTCTCCGACTCCCTGTCTCCTCTACTTTCAGCATTTGCTTTCAAATGCTGGTATAGATTAAACATCTTACAATTTCTAATAACATATAACTTTATTTTTTTAAATATGTATACCATTAAATGATTTTATTCACTATTTAAAATTATATTAATACTAAGACTGGAAAGTATTTTTTTTATAAAATTAGTTGAAGCAATGTATTTGTCGTTGAGTTTGGTTTATATGTGCGGTTTGTCGACTCTGCTCGAGCACCGACTAATTGAAACCTCACAAGTAATAGCATTATGTTAGTGAAGACGAACGTTCGTACCATGTAAGGCCGTTGTTGTACGAATAGGTTAAAGATTTATATTTTGGTGTGTTTCATATTCTATTTATTTAATCGTTGTTATAGATTTAGAACATCCTTCATATGTTTTCTAAAGACACTTTAACTTTATATCGTAGGCAAAAAACACATTGTCAAAAGCTTTAAGGATTTCAAGGACGCGTTACTTTTAGACGTCATTCGTTACATGAAAGATAAAATAGATATAAATTAGAGTTGAACTAAATGTAGCTCTAACTATAAACTTCTATTTATAACAAATTTGCGTAACTCTAGTCCAGTCATTCCAAAAGTGGGCGATAACGCCCCCTTGTGGACCAGGTTTCAAGTTCCGGGTTATAGTAAAAGTTTCGTTTAGAATTCTCCGTTAATATACATATATAGGTCACAATAATTAATTAATTTAATTTGAAGTTATAGTGGTTTTTAAATATGTGAAAATATGGGGGACGCTAAAAAATATTTATTCTCAAAGTGGACAGTAGACAAAATAAGTTTGGGAACCACTGGTCTAATCAAAGGCCAAGTTCGCTTTTCTTAGTACCAACAAATAAAGGGACCTTCCTTTAATTAAAGACAATTGTTGGTTTTATTTTCTTACAAATTTCTTAAAAATATGAATGTAGAAGGCTACATACTGTGGAGGTCTAGGGAGAGATTGATGAATTGCGTGGAAAGGGAATAAGACACGATAAAGAACTAGTGACAACTGAAATTACGTAAGATCAATATATAGGACAAAAACTGGTGTGCCAACCCTGAGTGGTTAATAAGGACAGAAAGATGATGGAATTAGGTATTGTGTTGATTCAAATATTACTTCTGTCCTATTCTTGACCGTGAAAGTTTAAATATATTTTAATACAGATCATTGTCAATTCTCGCTCGTTACTTAGTACGGCTTCATTGAGACGTGTAAGTATTTGTAAGACGCATGAAAAGTCGCCCTGAAAAACGAATAGAGTGAGCTGATTATAATAAATGTATAAGTTCTATATTTCTTCATTTACATCGAACAAATTGCAAATTAATTTCGACATTGTAAAAATTACTAGAATGATGTATTTACGACAGCCCTAAGCGAATTACAGACAGACGACTGAGTAAATGCGCGTCACAAACAAATAACGCGATTACCCGATTCATAAACAACCATAATACTCTTTAGTCTATAAACATGTTATGTTCATATGCAGTTGCCTACAACTTCGTCTGCACAGAATTAAAAACAAATCTAGTAATAATTATAAACTGTCAACCGGGGATAGTGTAGCTTCCCAATAGTGACAGTTTTGGTGTCCATTTAATGCAAAAAAACAAACAAATCTTTTCCTTTTTAATAGTATAGATGCGAAAAAACTTTTATTTTTATTTTTCTTTTGATCTGTCATTTTTCATCACATGTTTCAAGTGTTGTGTTTTAAATAAAGCAAAATCATAAATATTTAACTTTAAATTGGTTTCAATTCTTAGCTATTATGAAAACAACGGTAATTTTAAGTTTCCAAAATATGGTTTCTATGAAAGATAGAACATATAGATTTTATTTGACTTTAAAACTAATGTAAAATGGGGTGTTAAATAAAAAACAAACATTAACAAAGACATTTTATTAACAATATTTTCTCGCTAAAATTAGTCACAAATAAAAATAAAACTGCCTCTATAAAAATATAGCTTTTTATCAAATTCATAACTATTATTATATCACATGTTGCAATCAAATTGATGGAATTTTATAAGTATTGAAAGTAGACAAACAACAAATACATACACAAACCTCTATATTACGCTGGAAAGGATATAAACTGTGAATTTTGTGCCTATTTGATTATCCATTTTGGCGCTGACGGTCGTGCACTGCAGCGGTGGTGGAAACAAGAACTAATAGAGACAGAAGTGTCAGTAACATCATCAGATTTTGAAATGGGAACGAAAATCTGTCATTTCCATGCTCCGATCTGTCCATATATATAGAGGTCATTGGGCTTATATTGTCATGTGACAGCGCGCCAAAACCGAATCGACCACAGATCAAGCAATAGTTGATAAAATGCAAACTAATGAGACCTTTTTTGTTATAAATAAAAAAATAAACTATACGTTTAACGTTGAATGATTTCATAATCAATATTTCTTTATTGTGCCTACAAAAACATAATCTTAAATATCGAAGAACAAAAAACATACAAATCATTTGAGAAATGTTTGTGAAATTAATTAATTTTTATGTTATATTTTGTCTGTTTCAATATTTATAGCAATTTTAAGTTTTTGAGCGTATTTTATGATGTTAAATCATTTTATGGCAACATATAGGAACTAAAAACTATTGTGCATTTCAAAGCAACTAATTTGAAACCTTCCATACATACATAGAATATTTGATATTCTTTGCAAAAAAAATGCCAATGCATATTTCTTCCTATACAATACTAAAAATTAAAAAAAAAACTTGCACAAAAGGCAATAGCAATTGTGCTTAAAAGCAAAATAGCAATAAAAAAGGAGGGAAATGCTAATTTTTATAATATCGACCTCTATGTATGTATGTTTGTTTGTTGTTGTTTTCTACAGCAGAAACACTTTTCTAAATAAAAGCGTCTACGTAAAAGCGGAAAATAGAGAATACTGAATCTTAATTTGGTATAACACACGCAAAGGTATGTTTTGCAAATGTTTACTTCATACTTACTTTATCGTTAACACTTAAAGTAAACTATACTTAAGATGGAGTATAGGTATTCGATACCGTATTGTAAAAGTTCGATATAAAATCTTTTTAAAACTATCAGTATCTGCTTTGTCGTACAAAAATATACTTTAAGTATATTAAGGCTGAATGTCGCTTGGAATATTATTTTTGAACGCACGTTTATTCCATTTGCGATATTTAATCTTTGATAAATAACAAAGAGTAGTTATTGTACATGTTCATCTATGACCAGGTCATAGATTAGCTCAACTTTACTTTTTTACCTGACATTTTTTCTTTTTATTACAAAAATGTTGTAATGTGTTAGTTCTTGCGACATTCAGCCTATAGTTCCACAACGATCTTATGGCAGTCGGAAAACATGTGAATTATCAGTCATCTTAACAACATATTTTGACCAATGAGGGGGCAGCAGCACGTTTCAATGTTGCCATATTCATAATTTCGAAATTCCATAAAAATATCACGCCTGATGTCATGACATAGTACTTAGATTTGCTAATGTGTTTGGATATATCAATTTAAACATTTAGAAATTACTACGAAGGCACAGGTCATCAATTGCTTAGAATTGTAACAGACGAATTTGGAAAGAAGTGAGGAAATTTTTGCACAATGGTAACCCTTAAATCTTGTAGGCGCATCTGTCAATGTCAAAAAACTGCCATAAAATCGTTGTGTTACTATACTTTTTGGTAAATTTAAGTTAATTTGAAGTATAGAGTATTGAGCTGTTCAAGGAATATGAAAGTTAGGACAGTGTGAGGTCCCAGGCGCGTGTAGTATGGCAGGAAGCCCTTCCAGAGAGAGAACACGCCCTCATTGCGCAAGAGCGAACTTACAACCGATAATTGACTTTGACCTTTGGCAGCATTTTGAATTCTGGAATAAAATAATACGTAATTAGACAGTTTTAGTTAGAATCACTTGTCGCGAATGGCGCGCTTTCGTTGCAAAGTCAAGTGTCACAATGAATAGTGAGGGGACACAAATGTCGACACTTTAGTAAGACTAGTGTTGCGTCAGTACACCGACACATTGTCGGGTTTTCTTCCGAACAGTAATAAATAAGGTTATGGTAATTTTGAATTACGAGGAAACTGACATTTGTATTACATGAATATTTGTGTCACTGCAGTTCCAAACATATCTTATATCATATATATATATATAAATAAAAGTCGTGTTAGTTACACTATTTATGACTCAAGAACGGCTTTACCGATATGCCTGAAAATTGGTGAGGAGGTAGCTTAGAGCCAGGAGACGGACATTTATTCTTTTTTTTATTTCGAATTCATGCCTTGAAGAACTGCTTTTTATTTAACTTACTAATATTATAAATGCGAATGTTTAGATGGATGTGATGTGGATGGATGGATGGGTGTATGAAGATATCTCTAGAACGGCTGAACAGATCTCGATTAAATTTGGCATACGTATAGAACATAATCTGAAAGAACACATTGGTTACACTAATTAAGTTTATTTATATATCCACGCGGACGGAGTCGCGGGCGACAGCTAGTTTAATATAAATAATATTGATATTTAATTATGCCATATTTAATTTTTGTTAGTTATGAATAAATTCATTAGGTTTATTGTATGATTGCTTAATTTACCGTTGGTTTCTTACGACCATAATCTGTACTATCTTTGAGAAAACAGAGGTAACAATGAGACATGAGACGGACATGGACATTTTGGTCTCAAAAACCCATGATTTTTTTTTTATAACATAAGGGGGCAAACGAGCAGCGGGAACACCGAGGTGTTCAACGACGCCCATGGACATCAGCTATACCAGAGGAACCGTAGATGCGTTTCGTTTTTTTTTGGTAAAACCATAAATTGTATTTACTAAAATTTATTTTGCTACTACTAACTAAATTATCAATTAAAACATTATTACGGGTTTAACGATTTTTATTATCAACGCCATCTTGCTATATTACAAAACATAAAAAAAATTTGCTATCCGTACATCATTGTCTATGGCATTAGAATAGACAATGATGTTTGGAATGTCATTAGTTATTTCACAATGTAGTAGAGAAATGTCTTCTTTTATATAAAATACGTATAATTATTATATACTTTCATAATAAATTAATTGTGTTCCAAATTCGAAATATACCAAAATAAAATCAGTCATTTTGGCGCCCTTTTTAAATAAATTAAATTAACATATTTTTTTCATAATTATTTATTAAACATCACAGATTCATTGAATACTGGCAATGTAATCACAGATAAAAAAATTAAAACTAATAAACCGATATTAATTAAAAATAAAATTAGAATTTAATAATAGTAAAAACAATAAATTAATTATCACAGATACAAAACTGAGAAATTAGAGGCTAATAATAAAGATCTAGACGTAATTATAGATTTTGTTACTTCAAGTATATTTTTAAAGTTACTACGGGGTGTTGTTTTTTTCCAAGAATAAAGAACGACAATAAATAAAGAAAAATAAGAAATTAATTGAAATAATACTAAATGTATTTGTACTTTATTATAGTTCTAAAAATATACAAAAAAAAATTTGTGCCTTTTAACCTTTTTGAATTAAATCTAAAAAAAACCCTTCACTTCACCTATGATTTTTAGATGTATTTTGTAAAAATGTTTTATAATTCTCATGTACGTATTAACTGAAACATCATTTTTTTTATCTATGCTGTATGTATATTTCTAGGTACAAATTTTCATCCACCTAGTTATGAATTTACAGCATAAATTTTAAAAAGGCCGAAATACGTACGTTATATCAAGTATAAATAAAGGAACTTTTTAGGTAACTTTAACTTTCACCCCTTTAAATTTTCAAGAAATAAATTTCGTTAAAAGCTATTTAAGCTAATCTACGTAGTTCAAGTATGTGTGAGTTGTATATATGTAAGAAATCTTTATATGCAAACTTTCACCCCCCCAATTTAAACCTTTACATGATAAACTCTGAAACACCTAGTTAATTTTACTCTTAAAATTGTATATCAAATTTGAAATAATTTTGCTGAAACAATAACACCCCCTGTAGACAAACTTACACCCCCTATTTTAGACCTTTATAGAATTAGGAATGGAACCTTGACACTAGTTCAAAATGTATAAAATTAGATCCGAGATTTAAAAAAAAATTTAACACGTTCAATGCCACTCAAATTTTGTTGCCTTAAAGTTTACTCGTAGGAGTAGCAGTGAAGGTGTTAATAGGACCCCTTGAGGGGTCGGTGTTAATGTTATAACCACTAATATGGGATTTATTAAGTTAAATAAATAATTATAAACGAGAAACGTTTCTTTAGGAATAAATATTTTTAAAACACTATATTAATTTGTGTAAGCGAAATGGCTACGCATATTTGAGGTAGGCAGAATTTAATTGTTCAAGGAATATGAATGTAAGGACGGTGTGAGGTCCCAGTCGGGTGTAGTATGGTAGGAAGCCCTTCCACAAAGACAACACGCCTTCTTTGGCCAACAAATTCGTGATAACTGCCATTTGACTTTCACCTTTTGCAGCATTTTGTATCCTGCAATTGTCAAACTTTGTAATATTCTATCGAAATACAGATTACATGAAAGATACAACTACAGACAAACGATTTCTAACTATTTGTAGAAGGCTTTTTTTATTTTTCACTACACTGATGGACCCCCAAATCAATTGTTTATTTATTTGGGGGTCTTATTATTGGGGGTTTTATTGTGATTGACAAATATTTTATCTGGGACAGGATTGTGACATGGCAATGAAGCAACGACCATGTGAAAATAAAGCAATGTGAAGAAATAGAATGAAATGTAATTTGGCTATACGTCGATGTGTAGAATGATATGTCTGTCTACTCCGAGCACTTACCTGGTCTTTATGATGTCTACGGGCATAGAGGCGATGGTGGTGACGAGACCTGACACCATGGAAGCGCAGAAGTGTAGCTGGATGCCGTCGGGCACTATACCCAGGAACCACTCGCGGGCCTACGACACATCGACATCTTGTGACTCCATGAAACCAAACTCAGTGTTGAGAGAAGATTTTGTATACAAGGTTTTTATGTATGCTAGTTTGTGTGTATCCCATTGTGACCGTCTACAGCTTAAATAGTTGATTCGATTTAGACGAATATGGTGTCATTCAAATCATATTCTTCCCCGGAGTGTCTCAGCGGAAGAATTTATACGTAACAACCTAGTGTCGTTATACAAATTGAGCGACAGGGTCTGCTAGTCTCAAAGCTAAGCTAACTTATATGAGGGGTCTTTGTTGCGATACATTACCTGTGAGTATGTACCGAGCTGCGCCGCGTTGACTACCATTGCGCGTGCGACGGTGGGCGTAGCACCGCGCCACAGTTTCAACACACCCTCCTCCTTGATGATCCTGTCCAGGATACAAGGATGTAGAACTCCGTAACAATTGATTTTACGAGTTCCTAGTCGTTAGTTGTTACCTGAGGATGGCATCAACGACGTTCTTGTAGTTCCTGCGCTGCTCTTTGGGCAGACGGCCATCGGCGGTCATCCGGATGAGCGCGACCTCAGCGGGGGTGCCAACGAACGCGCCCACCGAGCCCGCGGCCACACCCAACGCCGCCTTCGTACCGAAGCCGGGGTTATCGCCATACGTCCTAGCGCATAAATATATCATGCCATACAAACTTTACTAGTAGTCGTACCACGTACAGTCTAATGAGTTTACCTGCTAGTGACCTAATTCTAGTGGACGTCCCTTACACTTTTCTTACAAGGAAAGAATGTGAAGGGGAAATTATGGTAGAATTAATAAAATAGTAGTAGAAGGTAGACTGCTACAAATCAATGGAGTTATATAAAGATAAAAGAGGAGTCAGCTTGTGACAATATATTTATCGCCGATATGTATTTGTTAAACGAAGACTTTATAGACATTAAAATGTTTATATAATACATAATGTTTACCACACAATAGGTGTTATATAGTGGCAGGACAAAAGGGGTTTTAATTTACAAGTTGATTGTACTATAAATTATGTCTTCGTGACTCGATACTCGGATATCTGATCCTATATACTTACTAGCATTATATAATCTGTTGAAACAAATATGAATATTGACATAGAATTTTTAGTTACATTACAATGTATAAGTGTAATAAGGTACAGTCGTCGACGTTTGCGATGTTCGTTTAAAACGTTTATCCCTTTATTATACGAAGCGTAATAGCGTATTTATGACATATATTTGGGGTGCAGTACAGATGTTACACTTATTAA
The DNA here is from genome assembly GCF_000836235.2 of Papilio xuthus. NCBI lineage: Eukaryota > Metazoa > Arthropoda > Insecta > Lepidoptera > Papilionidae > Papilio > Papilio xuthus. The sequence continues at coordinate 1,062,433 of NW_013533657.1, forward strand.
TATTTTAGTATAATCTTTTTTAACAGTACGCAGACAGAGGTGAGGGCGATAGCTACTTGCTTATAATTTAATGAAAACATCGACAGCAACTTGTTTTTTGCAGGAAGTTACCTTTAAGGTAGTTGCGAAGTGCAAGGCAATGTATCACCACCGCGAACGGTGCCGACTATACATGTTTCTATGCTTTAACTTAGATATGACCTTGACACCGAGTGCGAACAGCGCGTGACAACAAGATACAGTGTCGTTACAAGTAATTATTGACCAAGCGTGTGATCAAGGCTGCCCTACATTCTCTATGGCAAAGTCACGCTAAAACTATCCATTGCGATCCAAAGCCAAAATTAAGCAAACAGAGGAACGTCAAATCACATGGCGGCCATTATGATATTTCACTTTTTTCTTAATTTCAAAATTATGATAAAGTGGTAGCTAACGTGTTTTAAATTTATATCTTATATATAAACTTCTCGTGTCACAATTTTCGTTCCCATACTCCTCCGAAACGGCTTGACCGATTCTCATGAAATTTTGTGAGCACATTGAGTAGGTCTGAGAATCGGCCAACGTCTATTTTTAATCTCGCGCGGACGGAGTCGCGGGCGACAGCTAGTTATATTATAATATATAAAGAAACAAGGTGTCGTCCGCGACTTCGTTCTACGCAGGATTTAGAAAAAAAACGTAATTATGTGCCAATGCATTTGTGTTCTTCCAGACAATGTTCTATATGTATGCCAAATTAATTCGAGATTCATTGAACCGTTCTGGAGATATGTTTAAACAAACATCCATCTAAACATTCGCTTTTATAATAGTAAGATAAATAATATCATTATATGAAAAAAGTGTTTCATCAATTCTGAGTCATTGTGTAAAGTACAATTTGTCTATGGTCAAAGGTTGATTGAATCTACAAAAACAAGCAACACTTACTGTTAATAGTGAGCTTTGATTATAATTGATTAATCATTGCAATCTATATTGACCAGATTATCAACTAAAGATACACATAGTAATAAATAGATAAATAGAAGATAAATTTAATATCTATAAACACATGCTATAGACATGATAAAAGGAAAATCACCTACATCATTTCCTATTTGTTTAATTTCCAAATTACAAAGGTATTTCAAGACCTAAGTGTAACTTTATCACTTAGGATATCTATAGTTCCTCTGCTGTTATATATTAACTAGCTGTCGCCCGCAACTCCGTCCGAGAAGATTAAAAAATACATAGTAGCCGAATCTCATAATTATTGAATATACATATAAAATTTCATATAAATCGGTCAAGCAGTTTCGATGGAGTATGGTAACAAAAAATTACAACACAAGAATTTTCTCCGTCTCCAACTCCGACTCCGTCCACGTGAAAAGATAAAAATAATTAGTTCCCGACAATTATTCGAATTTTTCTCGCCGTAAAAACCATCTTTGAACTTCAACAAACATTTAAAAAAAAGAATTGGCCAAATTGGTCCAGGCTTTGTTGAGTTATGCGCTGACCAACACATTTTGCGATTAATTTTTATATACATATCATAGGTAATTACTAACCCATTGATTTCATTATAATTTACTTTAAATATATTTATTTACATATATTTCTATAGTTACACACAAGATAATAAGTGACCCAATGTTGCCCTTTATATAAATAAGTTACAAGACAGATAAAGTACACTGCACTGCAATAAAGCAAGTAAAAAGGTCTAGAGTTACCAGCATTAAACATTCACAATAAAAAATATACACAAAAAACTCACTGCTTGTAAGAATCAAACAGCCAATTGTAGACGCCAAGACGACTTGTTGTGTAAGTGGCCTGTCTCAGCAGACCAGCTGATAGACCGGTGTACAATGCAAAGAAACCTTCTTTAGCTATGATTTCACTGGCCACCGAGAAACTGGATGCATTCCCGCCACCCAGTTGCATCCTTGTCTTGATCAAATCCAACGGTTGGACCACACATGTGGCCGCCATGCTGTAACAAGCAATTGCTTTACCGTCAAAAATAAACACAAACCCACATACATAAAAACAAACTTTTATATAGAGTGCCCCAAAATTCAATGCTAAACCAGTTATGGTGTATAACCAGGTTGATAACTACATGTTCTAGCTAAATGCTTCGGTAGTGCGGGCTATACTGGTTCTCAATATCAGATCTAAAGATATAGATTTATTTAGTTGCAGCGAGTCGAAATTCACAGAGGCTGCGTACAGATATGTGGAAGACGTTTGAATATTGATGTTTAGTTACCCGTTGATATATTCTTGCACTGTTAATGTAAAGTGTGTATAGTGTCAAATTGGTTGTATACTGTAAGGACGCTATGTAGTTTTTAAATAAATAAATAAATGTTACCAACTAGTTATCAACCTGGCTATAGCCATATAGGTGTATATTCCAGTACAGGTTTATTCTTGAATTTTTGGATACTTAAATGTGTAAAAATATTCCTTGAATTTTGGAACATACTGTATGTGCAAAAATATTCCACTCTTATTAATTCATGACTTTTACTATATTGTCAATACTTCTTATAAATTATATTTTTAATTATATATTTATACTCTACATTTATGGCAATATAATAATAATTATATTTCAATGATTTTATATGATTATTAATGATTAGAAAGTTTATATAATTTTGGATTATGAAATTTCATCAAATAAATAAAATTAGAATAATATGCAAACAGCTTGTTGCATTGCTATTTTTACACAAAAATTGCAAACTAAAAAAACCTGGACTAAAGCCAATCTAGATTGAAAATAAGTTATGTAACATAACTTTCTATATTTCAATGGTCTAGTGGTTGTATATTGTTAGAAATTCTACCATAAATCATAATAAAAGTTTTTTTTTTGTATTTTCGATTAAAATGTTTAATGCACACTTTTAATTACATATACTTTTGTTTGTGCTATTTAAAAAAGAGGTACAAAGATTTTGCTTCTTATATTATGTGTTTTTAATAAGTTTGGGATTACTGTAATATATATAATGTTATATTTTAGTTTTTACAATGGAAACCAACTATTGTATGAACTATATTAAGCTTTATCATGATGAAAAAGCATAAACACTTTTTTGTATGTCATTCTTAATTTCAATGTCATCTTTTCTTATATTATTTTGTAATAATCTTTTTTCACCTACACTTTTATATACTTTACCATTTACCAATAATTTTTTAAACCTGTTGCATGTTTCCTATTGTGTTAATTAGCCTACCGATTGATCGGTCCAAAGGGAAACGGCCAACCTGTGTGTATAAGAGAGGAAGATGGTAATATTATAATACTGCCATCTTCCTACCTTCTACCAGGGTTATTTTATTGATTTTATATTGCTTTCTTTTAATTTATACTCTATATATTTTTAATAAGCTTTACGGAACTTTTCTAGCAGAATCAAAGCAATATATGATACAAAAAATATATTACTTGAACTTAAATTACACAAAACATAGTGTCCATTACATAACTACCGCGGCTGAATAAATGTTAACATTAATTGGAGGTCACGTATAGAGATAACAATTTTTTACGTTAACATTATGCCGCTAATTAAAACATTACTTTTTGACAAATGTATAAACTTCAGGGATTTTTTTATAATTATTTTCACTGTGCATTTAAAAAATCAAGTCATAAAATAAGTACAAACATTTGTTATCATTATTAAAAAATATGCTGAAACGACTTTGATCCCATAAGGACGTTACGGGATAAATAAATATAAAAATAAACTTACCCGGCAAGGCCACCAAATGCAAATTTCAGGGCATTCGGTATATAGCGTTCTTTGGGAGGTCCAGACATTTTGAGCACACAAACTATTTACGAAATTAAATGTAATATGCTTTTTGACTATTGTAACATTTGCTAGAATAAGGCGATCGTCTTGTCTTGATTGACTGATAAAAAAATTACTGTCAGATTTTGACCCAAGTTCAAAAATTGACAGCTGGACATAAATAAATTTGGCAACAGATAAAAACTGTCACACATAGGTAATAAAATGTTTGCCTCGTGTCAATAATATCGAAGCCTTTTAAAATAATTGCATTTGTGAAATCAAAATCTTATAGTGCGTAAGTAACCGTATTATTCTTCTCGGCGAATATATTCATTTCGAATGAATATATCAAAATCCAATGATCTTATCAAAGAATCATTAAAATCCGGAAATTTTCTGTAATTTTGAAAAATCACTTGCGATACAACAACAGTCTAAGTAGTTTCGAATAACTTACTTGAAAGCATGTGTGTTGTATAAAATAAGACCTATGCATCATTTCCCCACTGAATTAGAAAACGTTTTCGGTGTGAATTCTTTTTTTTTTTACTATCTAAATTATGTTATCTTTGCTTTTATCCTTTTTCATTTGACATTCTAAAGGTCTATGTTACCAGGTCATAAAATTAAAAAAAAACATTTGACATTGACAATACAAAATACAAACTTGTCAAAACTGATAACCAAAGTTTGTTGTTGTTATTATTAAAATCGCTTGAAAAATTAAATTTTGATTTTACGTTTAATATAAGTTATATATAAAATGTCGCAAAGACGACAAATTAGAACAAGTGCCGTAGAAGAGATTACTACGTCGGACCGTGCCGTGATAGAATGCGTTCGATATATTTTTTCTCGTGAAGGAAGCAAAATTCCAATTAAAAGGGCAGAAATTTTAAAATATTTACAAAGTACCTGCGAGACTTCTACCAATCAAATTAGTAGTATAATGGTTGAAGCGAACAAAGTTTTAAAAACGGTTTGTTTCATAATATCTTAGGTATAGACCTTTTGCAGTAATGAAATTTAAGTGTTTGCATATAATAAAAAAACTTATTTCAACAAACATGATGCGCTCAAGTTCGCGATTATTCCGGGTAATCCCCGAAACCTGTATACCAATTTTGTCAGGCCCACTACTTAAACATCATTTTCCGCCAATACTATAGTCTTTTTTTTATTCCACGCTGACGAAATTTAGGGCAACAGCTAGCATTAAATACTGCCACACTTACTTATTGTTTAATAGTTTTTTAAGAGCAACCTTAGTGTAGATTTATTTTGATAAATTCATACTCTGGAACCCCCTTAATTATAATTATATGACTGTATACATTTTATTTACAGTCAATTTTTTTTTAATGTTATAAGCGTAATATAATAATATCCTGTCGACATTTACCTGTTTCAGGTATATGGATATAAATTGGTGCAGGTTGAGGCAAAGACTGGTGTACAATACATTGTAGTACTTGATGAGGAGTGTCAATCATTGTCATCAAGTGTCATAGATCCACAACAACGAAGAATATTGATAGCATGCTTAATTCATATATTTATGTCTGGATGTCCTGTTAAAGAAGGTTTGTTGTCATTACATTGAAACTAGCTTTTAGCTATGGTAAGGTTTTACATAACTAGCCTCTTTTTATTTTGCATATGGAAGATCAAATATATAGGAAACTGCCACTATAAGCTAAAGTTAGGCTTATTTTCTTTATTTAGCTGTCGCGACTCGGGCCGTTTGGAATTTTAAAAAAAACTTAATAAGTGGCATATGTGTTCTTCCAGACTATGTTCTACATGTGTGCCATATTTCATCAAAATTCTTTAAGCCATTCTGGAGATACCTTCAAACAAGCTTCCATCCATCTAAAAATTCACATTTATAATATTAGTAAGATGAAAGCAAGGTACAATGTATATAATTACAATAAATGTGTCTATGAACCCATTGCTGGTTTGTCCAGAGATTTTGAACGATGCTATGAATTATAATAGTTGGTAAGCTTAGATATTTTTTTACAGCAAATTAGTTAGCTCACACATACCGTGGTATGTTTCGAATTTTCTATGAAAATGTTTCACCTCAATAGCAGGAGTAAGGAATAAATGTCCTTGAACCTAAAAGTTATTTTTTTTAACAGATGACATGTGGAAATTCCTCTCGGAATCTGGTCTGTTGGAAGAAAATGATTACTCTGGCAGGAAATCATTTATCAGCACTGCAACCAAACAGATGTATTTACTTTATACCAAGGTATATTTTTATTGTAATAAGATATAATACATAACTTACTTGACTTAAAGTCCTATGTTCCCGTAGTAGGGCAGAGGGCGTCCACAGTGCGCCGCCAGTTTGATCTATCTTGGGCTCTGCGTTTGGTCTCGGGCCATGTCAGCACAATTGCTACTGACAGCCAGGTTTGTTTAGGACGGCCACATATTCTTGTTCTTGTTGTTTGTTCTGTGTTTGCTAAATTTTATAGAAATTAGTTTAGCCGTTCTGAAGATATTAATCAAATATCCATCCGTCCATGTAAAGTTTTTCATTTATAATATTAGTAAGATATTCTCTTAACTTTTTGTGGAGTTTAATCTATTATTTCAATGAATTATTTTATAGAGATTAAGATATAATAGCTTTAATATGTTAAGACTATGTTGTATTATAATTTGGTGTTTTTTTTTCTTTAGGTTGGCGATGGTGAGTTAGCAAGAAATATATTTGAATGGGGCAAAAGAGCCACCGAGGAAGTGCCAAAAAATTTTTTACTTAACAAAATGGCTGAGGTTTGTGCATAATTGCTTTTATTACTTAACAAGATGCCCGCGACTCCGACTGCGCGAAATTACATTCTACATCTACGCCAGATTTCAGTAAAGATACTTTCAAACAAATATCCATCCATCCATCCATTCATACATCTAAACATTCGCATTTATAATATTAGTAAGAATTTAAATTAGCTAGAGTTTAAGGAATTAGCTGCTATCTTTTGATTCTCTCAGATTACCAGAGGGTAACACAGTTAAAATATTTTTTTGTATTTTACAGGCCTTAGGCAAAACACCAGATCACTGGTATGAACAATATAAAGAAGCTACTGAAGGGACTTAAGTTTAGATTTACATATTTTTATATATATTTATTAATAAAAATAAATCATACACAAATATGTTGTTATTATAATCCACTGTGTTCACGTTTAGTACACACAAATGACGGTGATTTGTTCCAAGTACTAGACAGTACAACTTTTTAGCAACAACATAGAGTTGTTTTAACTTTGGTTAAAAACTTTGGCTAGAGAGAAAGAAGTATCGTCGTTTGGCTTAATCCACTCCTAAAGTTCATCTAATTTACATCACTAAATAAATAAATAAAATAAATAAAACTTCTTTATTGCCATCACACAAATACATCAAATCACACAGTAATTACAAATATATATTTATATGTATGACGACAATGGGCTGCAGGCTCAGCGTGTACCGCATGGCATGGCCATGCGGAGCTGGTTTTCAGCCTGTCCCGGTAGGCCACGTTATGATCGTTCAGAGGTGCCCATCAGCCCGTTTACAACCACTAGAAATTAAGTAAAAGAAATAAAACAAAAGCAGACAACTAAACAAACAAAAATAAAAGTAATTACAACTCGTAGCAACTAACTAAAGATAATGGAGAAATAAAAAGAAAACATAGTTAATTTTAAAAAAGACAAGAACACATTAGCTATATATTAAACAGGTTATAAGTTCGATTGCCTAAGCAATAACTTCTCTTTAAGATGTTTTTTAAACAATTGAGCAGATACTAAAGCAGACCCAGTAAAAAGAGAAAGGTAATAAAACAGAATAATTGGTAGCATTGACTATTTTTAGTTATTATTCATTAAAATCCTATTTTTGGAATCGTATTCACAGTCCTAAAACTTTAAAAGTGAATTGAAAAAATTCAACTAATTATTGTAAATATTCGAAACGCCCTAAAATTAGCTGTGGCCGTAGACCGTAATTCTTTTTAGTATGTTGGCTTGAAAACCGTAAAAAACGGCAATTGTGGTAGCGTTGGCAACACTGTCATGAATGTGACAACGATTAAGCTCCGTATACACTAGCACCTTCAAATGATTTGTATGGATTTATTGAAATTGATAAATGTTTTTATTGCTTGACGAACTAAAGTATTCTGTTGTTTGCAAGTACATTAGTATAAGCATGTGTGTTGGTTTTTGTGTGTTCCATTGTGATTGATTAATTTATGGTAAAATGTAAATATGTACAGTTAGTGAACTTGTGGCGTTTTCGTTGCATTTATAATTGTATATATTTATTAAATTAAACTCGTTTTTGAAGCACGAAGTTCGAAATAGTCCAATATCGTCTTTAGATTTAAAGTTTAGATTTATCCATCCAATGGACAGTGTATACGTAACTTTAACATGAAACGTCATCGTGCTGATACCGCGAATTAAAAACCTACCTAACCTAGTCTTGGTATATAATGAAAACTTGATTGGCAACTGTGGGCATTTGCGTTTGCTTTTCTGTGATAAACGAGCGAGTTGTGTTCGTAGGTGGTAATATAAGCCGGTTGGTTATCTATTTTCGTTGTTACTAAGTGCTTTTCAATTGGGTAAGTACACTTTTTTTTGAATCACGACTGTGAAATATTTGTTATTTGGTGTTTTGATCCAGCAATTTACGTTTAAAACGTAATATTAGAAGCAGGGTACTTAGGTACCTATCTATAAATTACTGCAATTGTTGTCTGATGGTGTTCGTAATGGTTTTCGACGTTTCGTAATAAATTATATTTTTGCCGCTATCTACAAACCCTCTTCTAGCCTAGATCTGGGAAGATTTATCTGCTAGCTATCTAATTATCTCGCTTTACTTGTGAGTTTATGTCAAGATCGGTGGACGCCCCGGCTTCGTACGTCTAAATGTTTATAAATATAAATACATATTTAGGGATATTAATTTCTGTTTATTACAAAGAGTAGTATTATAAGTAAATTAAAACAACAAAGAGTCAAGTGCAAACTAAAGATGTAAAATTAAACTAGTATGCTATAATACTTTACAAATTTTTTTTATAGGAAAATGACTAAGACAAAATTCTACTACTTCAACCTGCGTGCTCTGGGTGAGTCATGTCGCCTCCTGCTGACCTACACCGGCGAGGAGTTTGAAGACAACCGTGTTGCCATGGAGGAGTGGCAAGAAATGAAACCAAGTTAGTATAAATATATGACATCAGTATGAAACTCTGAGATCCATTCATTAATGTAAATCTGTAATGGTGGAAAAGTGGCAAATGATTAAAGAGTCATTTGGTGTTAGAGCAGAGAATATGCAAAAAAAGATATTATTCTATCAAAAAGGATATATATTATCTATATTAAAAGTGTAGGCTAAAGATCCTAGATCTATAGAAGGCTGTTGTAATTTACCTGGTAAAAATAAATTAGTAAGATGAAAAATTATTGCATATAAATTTACATAATTTATTATTTTTAGTTTAGTAAAGTTTCACCCTTTTGGCGGTGCATCTCTGTTGCTACATCTTCATATTCCCAAAACTCAACTTTAATGCCCTTCAGAGTAAACCATCATGATGGATCCCAGACTCTAGGGGATCACCTGAACCGCTTTAGAAATCAAAATATATACTGAATATAAATGCTAATGTTTAGATGTATGGATGGATGGATTTATCACAAGTAGCTACACGGATCTCACTTAAATTTAGCATAGATATACAATCTGGGACAACACAGGCTACTTATTAAATTTGTTTTACTTCCTGGCGGACAGAGTATATAATTTAGTAAAGTCGACTAAAATATTAGTAAAATCCATAAGGCAAAGTATCTCTTATCTATAGTTGTAAACTAAACAGTAAACAATAAGTAACTTAAAGATATATAAAAAGAGTTTTATTATTCATTCATCAATTTCCGTCTCCTTGACTCCGTTTGAATAACAACCATGTTTGTTACTATATTACAGACAGACCTGTACAATCGCGCACAACGGTACAATAGTGGTACAATCAACTATCACCGGATGTACATGTTTGTGACTGTACCATTGTTTACTAAATGAGTTTTTTTTTTCATATGGCTGTATTATACTTGTGTAATGTATTGTACCTTTCTATATAAGTTTTTTTTTAAATTTGTTGATAGGCAACAGTTGAACAGATGTTATTGACGATGTTGATTGTTTATCTTATTTTGATTATTATTTATTTATAAAATTACATTTTATTGATATAATTAATATGATAGTGAATAGTATTTTGATAACAAGATATGTGTAAAAACAGATGAATCGATTTTTACGAATTAGGTATTCGATTTTTTTTATAGTCTGTTGTACTTTTTAACTTATTACAGTCTGTTCATTTATTATTGTTTTTAATTCCCTTGTTATCAGAAACGGTGTTCGGCCAGCTACCGATCCTGGAGGTGGATGGTAAGCAGTACGCGCAAAGCAACGCGATTTGCCGCTACCTCGGCCGTAAGCACGGTCTCGCCGGTGCCACTCTTGAGGAAGACCTCATCATTGACCAGAACGTCGATTTCCTCAATGATATTAGAACCAGTGAGTAGAATAGAGGCATTTTAGCGTTTCCCGCGCCCTGGGCGAGATTTTTGCGGACCCTTTTTTTGATTTAGAGGTATCTTAAAGGGCGGCTTTGTGCTTGGCGCCCTGGGCGATCGCCCTATTTCGTTCTAACACTGCAACTGAATAAAGATTAATCATGTTTACAGCTTGAACTTTCTTACGTATTGTTGTGTAGTACACGAGGTGTAGCGCGGGGGGGGGGCACTGCGTCGCGCGCACTTGACCTTGAGTCACCAAAAAGATGTTTATACTGTATAAGTAAATTTATCCTGGCGATTGTTAAACAAAATGGCGGCATATGACTTAGTGCAGTTTTGAACGCAGTAAGTGCATGTTTACAACAAGCAGTGTTTATTTATAATGTGCGTAATTTTGCGCTTTTCATTATTATTGTTAATTATATTAATGTGTACACATAGATGGTAATATTAAAGTGTCATACTTGAAATTTATCTACGTAATTACGGTATATGATATCAATAAGTGGCTTTTTATCGAAATTCTGTAGCAATACGATGAGTCTCAAGGTCGCGAAATCATTGTGTTATAATGCCCAGTGTTTTAACATATTACAAGTATGAAGATCTGTTTAAATAGTTGTTGCTATGAGTAGATCTGGTTAACCGGTAATCTGTGTTTTTACTGTGTTAACTATATGATGATATTTGTATTGGCAAACGAGTCATATAATTTTTGTATATTTATAGTGAAGTGAAGGATTATTATATCTTTTTGTTGTTATTTAAAAGGTTTTTATAGAAGTTGTTTTGCATACGGCGGGGAAAGTCGCGGACAAAAGCTAGTTTGTAAAAATACTAACGAAGCTTTGTTACAGAGGCGGCCGCAGTCCATTACGAGAACGACGAGGCGGTCAAAGCCAAGAAACACGAGGACTTTTCCAAGAACGTCTACCCCGCAATGCTCAGCAAGCTTGATGAAATTATCAAGCAGAATAACGGACATCTCGCACTTGGCAAAGTAAGAAAATTATCAAACCTAGAAAATTTGAAAGTTTCCATCGTATTGCATAATATTTTTTTTATTTCCGATTAATTTTACGATTATTATTATCTGTGTAAATTTCTTAAGATGATTTAAGCCGTTGTTGTTGCTTTTCAAAGTAACCATACATGTTTAGTTTTTGCTTTTATTTACTTTTTGTACAGAGTGTAACATAGTTCTTATTTTGTCACATCAGTCTTAAGTATATTAAAGGTTTTATGTTTATTTCTAACAGCTCACTTGGGGTGACTTCGTGTTCGCTGGCATCTTCTTGTACCTGAAGACTATGCTGCAGATGCCCGACTTGGAAGAGAAATATCCCAGCTTTAAAAAGCTCTACGACACCATCTTCTCATTCCCCAAGATCCAGGACTACGTGTCCAAATTGCCAACGCCAGTGTACAACTTTTAACGCACCTAAAACATTACAACATACAACATGATGTGCGTAAAAGATTCATCTAAAATTTCTATTAATCATTCTACAATATCTGATAGGTCTATAAAACATTGTACAACATCAGACATATCTATAAACCATTGTACAATTTCCAACATGTCTTTTAACGATTGTACATCATCTAACATGTATATTAACCATTGTACAATATCAAATTTGACCTTAAATCATTGTACAATATGTAACATGTTTATAAACCATTGTACAATATCTCGCATGACTTTAAACTGTTGTACAATAACTGATATGTCCTTAAACCATTGTACAACATCTAATATATATTTTAACCAGTGTACAACATGTAACATGTCTGTAACAAATTGTACAACATCTCTGACATGTCTGTTAACTAATGTACAATGACTTTAACTGTATTTGCAAGCCGGTGTACACTATGTTACCCAGTGTACAATATGTAACATGTCTGTAAACAAATGTTGAACACAAGTTATATAATACAATTAGTGTAACATATATGCTTTGAAAACAATGGTGCATAAATATAATATGTCGTAAGAAAGAATTCCATTATTCGTTGTCTTAATAATTTTATCTTTGAATTACAAAGTGCCTTACATGTTGCATTATTATTTGATTTTATTCAATATTTTTAGTTTAAAGAAATGCACAAAATATAAAATGTGTTTTCTATATTTTCGAATAATAAACAATTGTATTACAAATGGTGTTTTATTTAAGAAAACAAAAATCGGACTCATAAATTGAGAGAAATAAAACAATGGGCATGATAATACCTCTTATATACAGGATGTCCGGGAACGACGTGTACAGTGGAGTACCACAAACTTGGTTAACAATATGACTTCACCCCAACTTACCTCTATTCAAAGTCGCGTAATATTAAAATCTATTATAGACTTTTCGAAATAATTCAGTAAATTTGATATCTAACTAATATTATAAAGCAAACGTTTGGATGTTTGTTACTATGTTTATCTAAAACAGCTGCAAGGATCTCTTGAAATTTGGTATAGAGTTAGGTGTGGATGATAGAATACATAGGTTACTAATTAAGATTTTTTTATTCGCGCGAATGGAGTCGCGGTCGATAGTAAGTAATAAACTGAAGGGTTCTAGCGTCTAAACTACGTAATACACAGTGATAGGCGCCAGCAAATGTGCCGGCTCGTCCGGTGTAATACCACCACACAGAAAACGTCTAGTGAAAGCAATTCCGCGTTTTGTCTATTTGTAACTCATCATGTGTGTTCTGGAAGCCTTGTTGTCCTCTTTCCCTCCCCTCCCTATTCTTATAAGGAAAGGATGAGAAGGGGAAATGGATTTGACGGAGGACAAACTTTAGGGATATCGTTATTTCCTTAACTGCAATAATATTATGTCTATGATAATTATTTGTAATTTGATATTGAATAATGAACACATTCGTAACACCTGTATTTTTCCCACACATAAATTGAACATAATGATTGAATCAATGGACTGCAGATGTCGTTTCTCGTGACCTTGAGACACGAGGCGTCCTGCAAATTGCTTTGTGAGTCATAATTACGGTGAGTTTCCACTACGATATTTTATTAAAATGTTGGCATCCCTTTCATTCTCTGTGGTAAAAACAGAGACAGTGTGTCACGGTAGGGGAATTTCTCGGTTAAGCTTTGTAAACAACCAATTATCGCTTGACTGTTGACGAACGTATTTAGGAGATTTCATGAACATTTTTCATCTCGAAGATTCAAATATGAATTTGGTTATTATTTTAGTAATATCGGCGATTTTTCGATTAAAAACACCGAAATGTGTTCTTTAAAATATAATGATTAAATAAAAAGTAAGGTTTTACAAATAAAACATTGTATATGTTAATTAATAATCAGTTTTGGGAGCTGCGTCAATGAAAGCCTTCACTTTGGGCAAAGCACAAACTGTATCCCTCAGTTTCTTGAAGCTCGGATACTTTTCATCCAAATCTGGCATTTGAGTGAGCATTTTGAGCGCATCGTACATTCCGGCGAAGATAAAATCAGCCCATGTCAACTAAAAAAATAAATAAAAAAACTCAAGTTTTACCCCTAATATAAAACAGAATAGTGTAATTTTTATCGCACCTTGCCAGCGGCTAAATATCCGTTATTCTGTTGAATCATTTCATCCAATTTTCCGAACAAGAACGGCAACTGATTCTTCTTGAGGTCCTCAAGTTTTGTTGCTTTCAGTTTCTCATCGGGTTCGTAATGTGCTGACGCCGCCTCTGGATACAAAAATTCAAATTTATAGGTCAGTACAGTCAGCCCGCCCTTTTGCATTCTTATATAAAAAGTTTTAGACATTTGGCGCGAATGACGTGCTTTCGTTGAACGGATAGTGAGGGGAACATGACCGTCGATATTTTAGTAAGGCTAGTGTTGAGTCAATACACTGACTCATTTTCGAATTTTCTTCGTAACAAAAGGTAGTTGCTAGAAAGTAAATGATTCGTGAAGTCTACTTACTTAAACGTACATCGTTAAAGAAATCCATATTCTGGTCGATGATAAGATCCTCCTCGATGTCGGCACCGGCTAGGCCGTACTTGCGTCCGAGGTAGCGGCAGATTGCAACACATTGCGCGTACTGCTTGCCATCTATCTCCACCATAGGTAGTTGACCGAATGGTGTCTCTGGTAAACAACGCGTATTTAAAAACATACCGTAGGTCAGAAATATATGCACTTTTAGCAAATTTTTTTGATATATTAATCATATTTTATATATAAAATTCTCCTATAGAACATAGTCTGGAAGAATACGTACACACTGTTAATTACGTGTAGACAGTGTCATGTACAGCTAGTTTACAATATACCTAGTAAAATTACAATCGAGCGTCATTCAATATAGGAAACTACAAACTTGGTTTTAACTCTGGCCAATGTTCTTTTTCTACGCGGACGTCTTCAAACTCCTGTCCGCCATAGGCCAGCAACATACGTATGCCTTCACCCAAACCCTTTACATTGAAATAGGTCACTGTAACCTTCGGCATTGTTCGATTTTAGTTATCTTCTGTAATAAAAAACATATTAAAGAAACAAAGATTGCTTTGGTTGTAATTTAATTGTATCGTGTTAAACCGAGCGTCGGTGGCTCAGTGGTAAAGTACTTGGCTTGCAATCTGCAGGTCCTGGGTTCGAATCCCGCTATGTACCAATGTGTTTTTCGATTTCCGATTTACATATATACATTTATCCGACGTTCTTACGGTGAAGGAAAACATCGTGATGCAACCTGCACATATCTGAGAAGAAATTCAAATATATGTGTGAAGTCAACCAAGCCGCAGTTGGCCAGCGTGGTTGGCTATGGCCTAATCACCTTTAACTTAGGGTAGGCTCCGAGCCCCTCGGTGGGTACGTATAGTGAGCTGATGAAGTGTTAAACCGTTTTAGAAATAAAATAATTATTATTCTAATACATATCTCTAGTATAAATCAATAAGAATCATTAATCAATAATAAATCTTATCAGTTTTTTAAGCTTATTTTATTTTGTTAAGATATTTTTTTTCGAAGAATATATGCTAGCAACGCCTGACATTTTTAAACAGGCAATAAACATGGAAATAAATATTAATCGTGTTATGCATTAAATTCATTGTTTAATAAGAAATACTTTGAAAAACGCCGAATAAAATTATATTACGATGTTTAATTAGTAGACGCTTACGTAGGTGAAAGAAATATTACTATCTTACTAATATAAATACGAAAGTTTAAATGGATGGTTGTTTGTTTGAAGGTATCTCCAAATCTGATCAACAGATCTCGATAAAATTTGGCATAGATGTGGAACATATTCTGGAAGAACTAAGCTACTCCTAAGTTTGTTTTTAATTCTAAGCGGACGGAGTCGGGGGCAACATCTAGTAAACTATAGTGAAGCTGGTGCAAATTTAACTTATATTTATTAATTTCATTAGTTAATAGAGACAAGATTATTTACTTTTCAAAATCTCTGTCTTATATACTTAATCTAGGACTATCTAAAGTACTAGCCTATCTTTAGTATAGTCTGTCAACAAAGCTATATTCATTGTTTACTGTATCTTATCAAATTGAATGATAGTCAAATCAAATAACACTAGTTAGTTCAACTAACTTTCTTGTAGGCCATGGGGAGATTAACTATACTTATAGATTTACTAGATGTGGCCCGCGACTCCATTCGCAAAACATAAATAGCCTATGTTTTCTTTTAGACTATGTTCTATATGTATGTCAAATTACATCGAGATCAGTTGAGCCGTTCTGGATATACCTTGATCGATCCATCCATCTAAACATTTGCATTTATAATATTAGTAAGAAGAAAAAGGAAAATGACTAAGCAAAAGTTATTAGTCAAAAACGGTCGCTGGATACTGTTGAATTTTGGCATCGATAAGGCATTTGGCCTTATGGTTAAGTATAGACAGCCGATAGAAATCAAGGGTTTGAATGCAATTTGATTGACGTGAACCATATTCTTGCACAAATCTAATTGGAATGGGTACATTAATATTTATAATGTAAAATAAATGTTTTTAATATTTTACCTAATTATAATGAAAGCTTTTGAAACGCGAACGAAGTTCCAATGAAACCAAGTTAGCAATAAAAAGACCCAATGTTAAGTTTATCGCTTTCTTATCTATAAAGATATATATTTCAACGACGTACTGTGAGAATTACACTATATCTTTGAGATATCTAAACTATGAGAATACACATTCATACGATCGTAACATATAATGAACCATTAACTAATAATAAAACATATATTTTGACCGGTAAAAAAATCGAATCAAAATTAAATGATTTTAAAACTATTGAACTACAAATTATGGTGAGATTAAGCCTAGTCAGTAATTGGTCATATAATGTTGGAGAGATTGGACCTCTTTACACTATTTCGAGAAACTTACCACCTTTTATATATAGGGTAGGTTATATTGGCTTAAAAGCATTACTAATACAACTTTTATAAAAAAAATTATAAGACACGAGATAATTGCGATTTTTAGCTTGTTTTAAATTTTTATTGATCCGAGAATATCTAGATAATAGATGGAAGTTATTAAAAACAAGGAATAATACTTTCTACATCCTCACAAGTTCATATTTTTTTAATAGTATCTGAGGTCAGATCTTAAATTATAAGCCGGGCGAGGTTATATCTCAATTGAATAATAGAACGCCGGTCGATTAAATAAATTTTAAATTGCTGGCATAACGTAAAAACTAAATATATTGTAAGTCTTAAAATAGTTTTTATTGCAATTATAACTATAATGCAGACAAACATAAGTTACAAGAAATAAATTAAAACAGAAAACACTTACGAAAGAATAAAAAAAATATCTGGAATGCACTCTGCCAACACAATGTTGACGTGAAACTAGAAAACTGCTCCAACAGCCGACTGCCGGCGTCAGTAGTACCAACCGTACCAACTAGCAACAACCGGCTATTGACCAATGGCCATGTTTTGTGTGCGCGTGACCTTGGACTTTTATTTTCACAGAGTATACATACAGAGAGTAAACTTTTATCTTGTTATCATGGTAAAGAAATTGTTTGTAAAATTGGTCATGTTGTGCAAATAAAAGCATCAATTTTATTACAGACTAGTGGTCAACTGCGACTTCGTCAGTACCAAATTAAAAAAGTCTAGGTTACCATAAACTACATACCAGTAAAATTCCCCTCAAAATTAGTCCAGAATTTTAAGCCATTACCCGCTTATTTATACTGTATGCAAATAATATAATTATTTTGTATAGTAACAATAAATAGCAGGAATAAAAATAGTCTACGTTGCTACGCCCCCGGCGCCGGCGCAAGTCCAAGGTCAACCTCGAGAGCAAAATACATATTCCATGTGAAAGAAAAAGAGTAAATATATTATTTCATACTTCATAGACTAATAAACCGTTTTAATTTTCTTGGTGAGAATTATACGAATATTTTTTAGGACCTCCTCCTCCATTTTCACAAGTAATGTTACAGAATGTTGTCATCATAACTATGAAATCATCGTGTTAACACAATTTGTTTGCCGTAAAGATAATAAAGACGACGATAATGTGTTTTTCTTCACATTTTGCTAGTGGAAATTCATGGGTATGGCCATTTTAATTGGCTTATTTCATGGTATTAGTTATTGGATACTACAATTTACGGCTGAGAGAGTTTGAATATAAGTAGAACTATATGAAATTGAGTATAAGGAATAATATTGCATTTTATTGAAAATTTATCGTGTTATCGTTTGCAAATGTTAGTGAATTTCTAATTAATTAGGAATATTGCTAATATAAACAAAAACAATTTTTTATAACAGATATATGTTTTAATATAAAAATTGAAATACACAATAACGACTCTTATCAACAAAGATACCTTTGATCCAATTTTTTCAGCTGGAAAAGGATATTTTGTCTATTAAAAATATAACATAATGATAGAAATAAAAGAAATACTGACATAATGTAACATCCATTTAGTCGTATATAAAAACTAAAAATCTGTCTTGGGCGCGGATTCACAGAACTCTTTAACTTTGGCCAGGGAGCGCACGGTGTCCCTCAATTTGGAGAAACTGGGATACTTCTCGTCCAGGTCTGGTATATGTGTGAACATTTTAAGGGCGTCGTACACGCCGGCGAACATAAAATCAGCCCATGTTAACTGAAATAACACATAACGACAAGGAAAATAATTAAATACCTGTCCTATATATCTTATCATCTTGTAAAGACGCCGCAATATATTTAATAATTGTAATCATCAGCTCACTATACGTCCCCACTAAAGGACTTCGAGTCTACCCCTTGGGTGTGATTAGACTGTTAAAAATAGTACTTTCAGTAATATTGATTCATACGTACCCTCCCGGCAGCTAAAAATCCGTTGTTCTCTTTTATTATCTCATTCAATTTACTAAATAGGAATGGGAAATGATTCTTCTTGAGATCCTCCAGCTTGGCGGCTTTGACCTTTTCATCAGGCTCGTAATTTGCTGCCACAGCCTCTTCAATGATGAAATGCGTAAAAATCATGTAAGTACTTGATTTAAAAATCGGACAAGCTATTAGTTACTCTTTTATCGAGAGAGCATAACATATCTTGACTAATCACCATCTTAGTAACTCCTAAGTTATAGTAATATATATAAAATTTTTATAAAAATTTTTTATTGTTAATATTTACCTAAAATAGTCTATAGTTTAACATAGGCCCAAATTACTTGTGCTCTACGCAAAACTTCGCTTTCGCAATCAAATACGTCCTGCCCTTATAAACATTTGTACTGAATTTGAGTAACTTACTCATCCGAATGTCATTAAAGAAATCCATGTTCTGGTCGATGAGCAGGTCCTCTTCTAGTGTGGTACCAGCCAGACCGTACTTGCGGCCGAGGTAACGGCAGATAGCAATACATTGCGCGTACTGCTTGCCATCTATCTCAAGTAAAGGCAGCTGCCCAAATGGCGTCTCTGAGAAGAAACAGAAATTATTACACGTAGTATAGAATTAAACAGAATGCACAAACTGAATTAGAATAGAGTCTCGAAAAATATCGTTTACTAACTAGGTTTCAAGTCCGGCCATTGTTCTTTGTCAACGCGGACATCTTCGAACTCCTGTCCGCCGTAGGCCAGCAACATACGTATGCCTTCACCCAAACCCTTCACATTGAAGTACGTCACTGACACCTTCGGCATTATCTGATGATGGAAGATATTAATGCTATTAAAATATCTTAATAAAATAAATAAAAAATATGGTAAAAAGACAGTTTAAAAATGTCTTCTTTTTGGCCAGATCCATAATAATCATTTACTAGAATCGTATATTCTAGCACATTTTTGGGTTCTAGAAAATTTTATACCTTACTCTATTATTTGTTGCCAAGCTAAAATCACCTGGATAGTACCCCTACACCGTTATCTAAGTATTTATCTATATAAAGTGCTATTTAAATATTAACGATGATTTTTTTCCATATCTTATAAGGTGAAGTAGTGATATACAAATCAAATATAACTTAAACTTGTTTAACTTGATTAAGTCTCATGTATTTCATTGGTTTATGATACAGTCTATGGGTCAATGGCCTTAAACAAGGCGAGAGAGTGAACAGTGTGTTCTGTTACAAATTTATGTGGTTTATATGTTTAGAATATAGATATATTAACTCTAGATTGAGCGATTCATACAAGTTTGGCGTTTAATCGGAAGACTATTTTCCAATCCTAATCCAATCCCAAATTGAGGAACATTAAGTGTAGAAAAATTAATAGTAAAATAAAGTATAAGATTTGTTCAAACCTAATTAAAACCAAATATATTTAACAAATACAAAAAAAAATAGTTGTTAATATAGGTGTTTTAAAAAATGCCACGATTAATTACAATTTTTAACTTACTAAACTTTACTAAAACTAAGAAATAAAAATAAGAATAATTGCAACCTCTTATCTTTTGATTTATTTATTATGTAAATTGCGTTATATAAACTAGAGAAATTTACCACAAAAATGCCCCCGGAGGACTTCAAAAATGCCTCATTTTTGTGCTCTGAACGCTCCAAAAAATTATAATCTATGTTATAGAATATCTCATTTGGAACAACAGGATTAGTGACTAAATTGAATTTCAAAATACTCAGTAAATGGCGTTAAACAATTTAAACGGCATTAAAACTATAAATTCAATGTTAAAAATTGAATACTTTCGACGCACTATTAAACTTTTGATTTAATTGTATCTTTTTACTAGAAATCACTTACGAATTACGATGGAATAAGACGCGATGTTAAGGCGCGATCGACAGTCCTACCAACTTAACAACACTGGGCGTACATTGTGTTTTAAACGGTTTTGTATCTTCGTGTTGCCATGGATATTTAATCGTACAAAGAGTAAAGCTATCACACAGAAAGGACATACAAGTGAAACTATTTGAGCGTGCGTCCACATGAACAGCAAATGTGACCGATAAATATTAGTTAAGCTGATCTTATATCGAGCGGATTTGAGAATTTAGCCTTGTCAGCAAAAGTAAAGTTGTAGATAAGATTTGAATAATTCTGTTGTTTTTTGTAACTAAGTCTCTAATGATATGGTTAAAATTTATTAATGTAGTTATGTTAGTAGTATTTCAGAGGATAAAAATTCAGTTCGATTCTTATGCACAATGAAGGTATTTAAATTATAAATTGCAATAAATTTTATAATACATTTTCTTAGCTCATTTACTGTCTGTTTATTTCTACTCTGTGAGAATTGACAATCAAAATTACCTTTTCCACACAAGTGCACTTTATACAGTTTCAAGTGGTTGTTTAAGTATGTTTTTATTTATAATCAAGTGCGTCGATTAAAAATAATATAAGAAAACAAAAGAATAAAGTAAGTTTAATTTAAGCAAAAAGTTTGTAACTTGGATTTAACATAGACTAAAATTTAAACTCCGTGGTCTTAAAACATATTATTGTTGTCTTTGTTTTTTCAAACAGAATGAGCGGGATGATGATATGTTTTTATACAAGGTTTGAAACAATGGGAAGTCACCGTCATGTAAAACTGGTAATTTGTTACACAGTTGGAGATTTTATTTCTTTTTGTCTTGCAGTAAATTAGTATTCTGTGAACAATGTATTTTACATTCACGTTTGCTGTTAGTGGATTTACAAAAATGTAAACAAAAATCTTTGTTGCAACAATATTTATAAAGGAATATTTCTTTCCCTGCGTAATTGTTAACAAAACAGAAACAGTGTAATAAGTAAAATACGTTAGTTTGTAGTATAAAAAATTTAATTTTTATATTCTCTATGTGTGGTTGATGCTTCATGTTTTTTTTTTCTTCCAATGTATCATTTTCGAACACACGGTCGCGTGTTGCATACGAATTTGGTGTAGTGATGAACGGCGTCGCCTTTGTGGTTAATATAGTCATAAAGCACATTGTTCCATACGTATAATCATTGAATACCAGCAGATACGGCAGACAAAATTTTAATCAGTTTTATTATGGTATCAGTTGTCACCACAAAGTATTGTCTGACAATCTGGCTGTATTCACAAACGTCAAACGTCAATTCGCGAATCCGGTCCGCTAACGGGTCTTCAGTCTACATGGTTTCGGGTTGTTTTGCAAGCAGATTGTACCGTATTAGTTTATTTTTAGCACACACCGCGTTATGTCGTTGGCGGGCAACAACGTTTAGTTTTTGGTTAATTATGACGAAAGTATTAGTAAAGAGTTGAATTAAAAATCATTCACAGTGATAATTAAAGGGGTAGGCAGAGTTAATTGTATTCAGTGTTGTCCGTTATAGGTAATTTTTTTAGTGTCAGTGACCCTAAAATTAAGTGAAATGTGTCATATATTATAATGTGTGTGTGTTTTTAAATGTATTTTAATTATTTTTTCTTTCCTAATGCCTTCCATAGTATGCTGTTCTTCCGTATTCTATGACTTCCCTAGTTTCTGCCTTGCCTACTAAGTTTTCAGTCCACTTGTACGCCCCACATTCATACCATTTCGTGACCTCCATTCCAGGAATTTTTGTCCATTTCCTATAATGACTTGACAATATTTGGTATAAGACAATATTCTGACAATAAATGGCATTGTGTTTTTAGAAAATTTGTAGTGAATCCGATGAATCATGAAATCTCTTTCATCCAATTATTAATATTATAAAAGTTTGAAATATAATTTAACAATTAAGTATTATAGTTTTGTTTGTCGTGTGTTTAAGAGTGACTCAAGTTGTAAGCGTAGTGTAATAAGTATAGATTGGTACAATTAGTTAGTTTGGCAACATGCGTTGTGGATCGTTTAAGGCAATTTAAAAGGGCGTAATGTTAAGTAAGACAAGATGATGTCAACTATCCAAACTTTCCACAGTGTACTTTAAAACTTAACCTTTTTTTATAATACACCTGAAAAAAATCCTTTACTTTTTCTTTTAAATGAATTTATTAAATCATTAAAATTATGTAAAAAAATTACGCAAGAAATGTTTATTAGACAAAATAGATGGCGCTGTCCCCAATCTTCAAATATTCTATGATGATGATTTTCACGGTCTAAATTACGTTAAAAAAACTAGTATTATCACTTCTTGATAAAAATGTCAAGTTTAAATGTAATCTTATATTGGGAAGTAGGTAAGTGTTCTAAAGTGTCTGAACTACATAACTAGTGAAATTTAAAAAGATATATATTATTCAGTAAAAATATTTTTTCGTTACTTTTTCTTTAGTAAATTTAGTTAACAATTTTACGCTTGTTTAAAATTTATATATTCTATGCATATGCTTAACGTATGAGTTAATATAATATATAATTTAAACCACCTTTTCACTGGAACGACTAGTTATTACTGCAATTTACGTGATTTGACGCTCAGAATCGAACGTTTCGTGGCGTGGTACGACGCGACCGTACCTACTTTGTAAGTTGGAAAGTGTGTGATAGCTTTAAATATCAACTACAACCGGTTATTCGCGCAATTTTATATATCTTATTTAGTTTTTGTTCGATTCAAATCTTGGATCGTGTTTTCCTCATGTTTTTTTGCTGTGCAGTTCTTGACTTCTCACGTACGTTGAATTAATATTCAAATGACCTTGTTTTTTCTTCAATTTTGTATGTCACTGATAAAGTCTACTTAAAAGTGTAGGTTTAGTTAAAATATTTTTATTTCAGAAAAAATTGTTCTGAAGTGTATACGTAAAAAATAATATAGTAATTTATTTAAAAAATAAATAAAGGTTAAGAATGTAAGTGAAAAGAAACAAAAAAATCAAGAATAATTACTATAACAATGTTTTAATCGTAAATTACAACAGTGTTGTGAAGTGAAGTGTAAACAAAAAACCTTGTGATAAACGTAGAAAATACATTTAAAATGGAAAGAAATGACATAGAACGAAATGAGAAGGAGGAGATAAAGATAAAAGAAAAGAAAGAGATAGAAATAATAGAGACGATGGAGAAGTTTGGCAGATATCAGATGCTGCAGTACTTCTTGATATGTCTGCCTGCTATAGTCGTGACCATGCTTAATGTTAACTACGTCTTCGTTGCTGGAGATATTAATTATAGGTAAGTAATGTTTTAATGAAGTTATTAGAAATATTTATATTTTGAAATACAACCAAGCATGAACAACGGATGAATCGGCGTGTATGGAAAATAAAAGTACAAAAGTTAAAGTTAAAAAAGAAATGGAAAGTTAAAAACCTTTTAAGACGTGCAAAACACGAACTTAATTAGCTTTATATTAGAACCTATTTGTTTCTGATTACAGATGTCGTATACCAGAATGTGAGGATCAGTATCCAGTGTATAACACAACGTGGTGGCCAAACAAGAATATAGATAGGTGTACGAGGCCACTAATCAAGGAACCGACAGGAGGAACGTGCACCAATGACAGTTTCTCTGACGCTGTCGCGGTGTGCACAGAATGGGTCTACGAAACTAATGACACCGTTGTTGCTGAGGTTAGTAAATCAAGTAAAAAAATCTGCCGAGCGATAACAGCATCAACGTTATCAGACTATTGAATTGTTATCAATGTCAAAAACTTATATATTGCTTCTTAATCTTATCTTATGCGGAAACACCGCATATTATGGTTGTAATTGAAGAAGACGTATGTCTAGCAATGGGGAGATAAAGGCTGATGATGATGATTAATCTATTCAACTTAAATGTAAATCTTTAAACTCTATCTCTGTGTATTTCAGCTGGATCTCGGATGTCAACCATGGAAGATAAATCTAATTGGTACAATGCACAACATTGGCATGTCCCTAGCAATGATGGCTTCAGGATGGCTGTGTGATAGGTATGTAAAATTAAAGAGTTTATTTCGCTTGCCATTTAGGATTGAATTTAGCAAACTGTCACAATGAGATAGCTCTTGTACTATCATTTGGCACCATTTATATTGCTATGACAAGTTTTTCAAATGACATTACTCAAATATTAACTTTTAACGTGATTCAGCTGTGAAATTTCATGTCAAATGTTTACAGATTTGGTCGTATGCCAACATTGATCATGTGCTCGGTGGGAAGCTGCGTCGGTCTGTTGAAAATCTTCACATCGACCTACTCTGTGTACGTGTTGATAGAAATGCTGGAAGCGACAATATCTAGCGGAGCGTACACGGCTGGCATGGTATTAAGTAGGTTAAATAACAGACAGAATACATCGCAATATACACAAAATACTAAACAGTACATACACTGTACGCTTTTATTATTAATGTTAACAACAGGGCCGTTTCAACCACGTAAGGCGTCCGGGTGACAAGTTTTGTCAAAAGTAGTGAATACAATGGCTGGTGTCCTCCAGAACCGGGCGCCCGAGCGCCTTTTGAACATTCCTGACAACCTTTACACCCCAGATTTAAGACGTCGCTAAAACGCCACAGTGGAAATAGTTTTAATTGTTTGTTTTTTCGACGATTATTATTTAACACGTCAGTGCCACCGATTCGCTTGTTCACTTAAATACAAATCATCACATGGAACGTGTTAATAATCATATTCTTTGTATTTCAGTGATAGAAATCGGTGGTAAAAATAACAGAGTTTTAGCAGGAGTTATATTCGCTTATGCTGTTTATCTTGGAGAGACTTTTTACGCTATCATTGCGATGTTCGTGCCTTACTGGAAACATCTTGTCGCAGCTATTTACACACCTTCAATAGCATTCCTATTACTAATATTTGTATTGAAAGAAAGTCCCCGATGGCAATTACTAAACGATAAAACTGAAAGTGCTAAAAAGACACTATTACTAGTAGCGAAAAAGAACAAAGTAAATATAGATAGAGAGAAATTGCTTAGTATGAATGCAGAGGATTTAAAAAAGGAATATAAAATAAACAGTTATGAAGAGAGAGAAGGTTTTATGGCGATATTTAAATCTAGAGAGATGATTAAAAGAGCTATAGTCGCTGCGTTTTGTAAGTTCACGGTTGGCTTCGTGTATTACGGCTTGATGATAAACTCTGTCTTCTTACCTGGTAGTAAATACACTAACTTCATGTTAGCCACCGCCATGTCGTATCCAGGGGAGCTGATGTCTCTGTACTTAATGAATAAAGTTGGAAGGAAATTTCCATTGATATATGGGTACTTAATTTGTGGTGTTCTCTGCGCTGTCACTGGCTGGATACCAGAAGGTATAATAAAATATCCATTTTCCATCGCTTTATGATTGCGAAAGATTTTTTATTTCGTCTTCCCAAATTAACATTTTACGTTATGGTTTTCATTGACTTAAAATTGCAAATTAGATGTTTTAATATTAATATGATAATCCAATGTTATATTTACTTTTACAGCATACACTTGGCTTAAAATAACTCTATTCTTATTGGGTAAGCTGATAGTATCAGTGTGTTATACTGGAGTGATTACATACACTATGGAGTTGTTCCCCACCAGTGTGAGGGGCACGATGTTGGGCGTGTGTTCTGTCAGTGCAGGCATAGGCAGCATGATTGCGCCTCTAACCCCTATACTGGTAAGTACCCCACCCAGTCAAATTACCATTCCATTTCTGCCACCATAAGGCTAGTGTAGTAAATGCCTCCTAAAGACAAACAATAGCAACTCGGTCTCAAAAAGTGATTTTTTTTATTGCAAACGAGCAAGTAGGTCTTAAGTGGCCACTGCATAGGCATCTGTAACAAAATAAGCATATGCGTACAAGTATTAGCGTGAGAAGACAAAAAAAGGGTGTTCACATTTCTTATTCTTAATATAAGCACTCTCTAACTCGAGGAGTTGTGATAAAATATCCAGTTCGTCCAGTGTTATGGAGGTCACTTTCGTTGCACGGGATGGAATATCTGTTTAGGTTTATCTGTGGTTTTAAAATCTTAAATGTTTGTTCAACTTTATTCTTTCAGAATTCAGTGTCCGTAGTTCTCCCGCCGATGATATTTGGTATAACAGCATTAATATCTGGTGTACTCCTCATACGAACTCCGGAGACAAAAGACGCGCCATTAATGGACACAATACAGCAAGTTGATTTAGCCCAGTCGCTAATACCAAGGAAAAATACAAGTGTACAAAACGAAATCACTTACGAATTTAATAAAAATAATAAAGATTAAGTTTGTTTTTTTTTTAAACTAACTTTGTATTTGGCCAGAAACCCATTACAGTTTGATATTTATATGAAATACTTATGAAGGAAAATTATAAAAAACTTAACAAAAAAACCAAAAAAAATTGAAAAGCGTGAAAGATGTGCCGTGCCCACTATCTACGGTACGGTAAAAAAAAAACACATAAGTAAACTTCTATTAAAAATATTTGTTAAATATGGAAGCCAAAGTTAAATTTGAACAGATTTTACTTCCTTGATTGTTTTATGAACGAAAATTAAAAATTGCCCGCGAATTCGTCAAATTAACAAAACTATTAGTTTGCATAGATGTTTTCAAATATTTTGGCCGAACAACGCGCGATTCGCTGCGCAGAACACAATTTTAGGTTTAGCGGGGCGTAGCGGGATGCGGGGGGAGGGCGCTGCGCAACGCGCCTATGACCTTGGACCGTCAAAATATTTAAATAATATGCGTTATTCCAGACAGTAATCTATTTGTGCGCATTTATCCAAATCCGTTTAGTTTCATCCATCCAAACTCGCATAGTAAAATAGAATTGAGCACAATGTGACGGAAAATTCGACGATTTTATTTTGAGATGTTTTTTTAAACTTACTACATGTAAAGGTCCATTTAGATATAAGCAAGAATGGTACGAATGACATTTTTTTTTGCGTTTGAGCGTTGTTTTTACGATTCCGGATTACGTCTAAATAACCCTTAATGCAATCGAGTCATTTTAATTAGTTTCTGTTATTATAGAGAAAGCGATTGAATCGGACCGGTTTTTATATACTTCGTTAGCCTTTAGAATGGTAAATATGCATTTTCCTTGGCATTACTTTTACATAGTGTTATCAGTACTTGATAAATATGTCAAGTTTAATCTTACATTTTGATGCAGGTGAAAAGTGTGTTTAAAACAGTTCGAGACACATACAAGTGAAGTTAATAAGTTTGTTTAAATCATTGTGTAATTTTGTGAAAGTATTTTTTCCGTTGCTTTTTCATAACAAATAGTAGTTTAGACTACAATTACTAAAACATGTGTACTTAGTTAACTTAATAAATTAAACCCCTTTTTCACTGGAGACACAATACGAAGACGTAAGTTGGGATTTGTAAAAGTGATTTAAATATTTTTCAACTGGTTTTAACTTGGTTTTATAATTAAAATCATTGGTAAAAAATTATCTTTTTCATTTGAGAAAAAATAGTTTTGTGGGTGAAAAACTTCATGAGATATTAAGAAATTATATTTTGAAAGTACAAAGAAGTGTACAATAAGGTTGTTTATAATAATTTCGTGATAAACAAACATAGCGATAATGGAAAATGACAATGAAGGTAATGAGAAGGAGATAGAAGTAATAGAAAAGAAAGAGGTAGAAATAATAGAGACGATGGAGAAGTTTGGCAGGTATCAGATGCTGCAGTATTTCTTCATCTGTCTTCAAGCCCTTTTCGTCACCATGTTCAATGTGAACTATGTATTCGTCGCTGGAGACATAAATTATAGGTACTTAGATTTCAATTATCTTATGTTTAATTTTGATCTCTCTAAGAAGTGACTCAAAGAAGCCCAGAACCTCGGACCATGACGGACCAGGTGGGGATATAGCTGGGTATAAAATTGAGGGTTCACACTAAGAAATATACATCTTCCAGGAAATCTACTTCAGTTGGCACGTCAGGTGAAGGATTACTCTTATTCTTGACGTGCCAACTTAAATACTGAATTCAAAGTCACGTTACTTTAACCTATAAACTGTAGGGAAAATAATCATGAAAATAAGGACCTAAATATTAGAACCTATATTTTTCTGATTACAGATGTCGTATACCAGAATGTGAGGGTCAGTATCCAGTGTACAACACAACGTGGTGGCCGAACAAGAATATAGATAGGTGTACGAGGCCACTAATCAAGGAAATGACAGGAGGAACGTGCACCAATGACAGTTTCTCTGACGCTGTCGCGGTCTGCACAGAATGGGTCTACGAAACCAATGACACCGTTGTTGCTGCGGTTAGAAAATTATTAACTAACTATCGCCCGCGACTACTTTCGCGCGGAATTAAAAAAAAAAACATAATTGGTAGCCTATGTGTTCTTCCAGACTATGTTCTATATGTTTGCCAAATTTCATCGAGATGCATTCAGCTGTTCCGGAAATATCTTCAATCAAACATCCATTCATTAAAGGAACTTAACTTTATGTGTAGAATTTATGTTGACAGAACTTTCTTAGATCTTGTTTTTTAAATTTTAATAATAATTGTCATAATTAGATAGTTTTTATGCCCACTAAGGGAACGTACTCATACTACGTGACCCGTTTAGGGGGAGGGGGAGCGGAGTCTTTAAAATACTACGGTCAGTCGTTACTTGTTTCTTTTCATAATACATAATTCACTAGTAATTTAAGCATGCATGCAGTCTTATGCTATAAAGAAGAGTATGAACCAAATTATTATTTTTTCAATTTTGCCCTGTGAAATGATTAAAAATCATAATTATGAATTACAACGTAAAAACTAAAGCGGCGGGGCCCCCCCTTGGGCGGGGTCTTGGCATGTACTACGAGAGGTCACCGAGGGTAGGGAGGGGTCGAAAAAACTAAAAAATAGGTCACGTAGTATGGGTATGTTCCGTAAGTACCAAAAACCTACGTTACTTAACGCAAATATCCAACAGAAACTGTGAAAAACAGATGTAGATTTATAAAATGTATTATGGAGCACCACTATCGAAACTTATGCAAAATATTGCTATCCTTAACATACCCTTTGAGAAAGACAAAGACAGCAAAGTCACTGGACTGGACTGTAATACTGCATAAAATAATAAGTCTGTGTTTTCATTCCAGTTGAATCTCGCGTGTCAGCCGTGGAAGATAAATATGATAGGTACAATGCACAACATTGGTATGGCTCTAGCAATGATGGGTGCCGGATGGCTGTGTGATAGGTACGTATAGTCAAAGAATTATATTCGCTTCCCACTTTGAATCTAATATCGTGATAGTTTAATTGTTTTTAAAAGTAAAAGATGAAACATAACACTATTTATTCAATGCTATTAAATGCCCGCGGCTTCGAAATTTATAAAAAAATCCACTCCTAAATACTATGTCAATCGGAGATAGTGTTGCTACCCAATAGTAGTTTTGTAGCAATCAAATAATCTTATAAATGCGAATGTTTAGATGGATGAATAGATGGATGGATGTTTGTTAGAAGATATCTCCAGATCTGCTTAATGGATCTCGCTGAAATCTATATATATAAAAGAAAGTCGTGTTAGTTACACTATTTATAACTCAAGAACGGCTTTACCGATATGCCTGAAAATTGGTGAGGAGGTAGCTTAGAACCAGGAGACGGACATAGGATACTATTTATTCTTTTTTTATTTTAATTTTTCAAATGTATGCCTTAAAAAGCTGCTTTTTATTTAACTTACTAATATAATAAATGCGAATGTTTAGATGGATGTGATGTGGATGGATAGATGGGTGGGCTACACTAATTAAGTTTTTTTATATATCCACGCGGACGGAGTCGCGGGCGACAGCTAGTTTGGCATAAATGTGGAAAATTGTCTAGACGAACACATAGGCTACTTATTATTTTTTTTTTATTCCGCGCGGGTGAAGTCACAGGCGACTGCTAATTTTAGTAAAGACAACACCTGACTGTGCCATTGTGATAATCATCTGTAAACGAGAGGATTTGAAGTATCAACCTAAAAAGATAAGAAAAAATGATTGTAAAAATACATTGCGATCCTACAAACTGTCCTTGATGCAATTGTGATAACAAAATCTTTTCATATATCGTTATCTCTGTACTTTCACGTATAATGATTACAGATTTGGTCGTATGCCGACATTGATCATGTGCTCGGTGGGAAGCTGTGTCGGTCTGTTGAAAATCTTCACATCGACCTACTCCGTGTACGTGTTGATAGAAATGCTGGAAGCGACAATATCTAGCGGAGCGTACACGGCTGGCATGGTATTAAGTAGGTTAAATACAGACAGAATACATCGCAACACACACTATTAAAATACTACACAAGAACATACACCTTGCACTCTTTAAAATATAGCGAGCAACAGGGCTGTATTAACCAGATTGGGCGCCCGAGTACAAAAATTTGTCGGGCGCCCGATTACAAAGACTAGTCGGGCGCCCTCAAAACTCTACTCATTGGCTGGCGTCCCGCAGAGCCCGGCGCCCGCTCGCCTCCAAAATGCCTCGCATCTTTTACATTTAACGAGTTTTATAATTTAACAAGTGACTGCGATGGACTTTTTCGGGATCTCTTGAATACAAATCTTAGTGTTAAATACTTTTAAATTTGTATTTCTTTTGTATTTCAGTGATAGAAATCGGTGGTAGAAATAACAGAGTTTTAGCAGGAGTTATATTCGCTTATGCTGTTTATCTTGGAGAGACTTTTTACGCTATCATTGCGATGTTCTTGCCTTACTGGAAACATCTTGTCGCAGCTATTTACACACCTTCAATAGCATTCCTATTACTAATATTTGTATTGAAAGAAAGTCCCCGATGGCAATTACTAAACGATAAAACTGAAAGTGCTAAAAAGACACTATTACTAATAGCAAAAAAGAACAAAGTAAATATAGATAGAGAGAAATTGCTTAGTATGAATGCAGAGGATTTGAAAAAGGAATATAAAATAAACAGTTATGAAGAGAGAGAAGGTTTTATGGCGATATTTAAATCTAGAGAGATGATTAAAAGAGCTATAGTCGCTGTGTTCTGTAAGTTCACAGTTGGCTTCGTGTATTACGGCTTGATGATAAACTCTGTGTATTTACCTGGCAACAGACATACTAACTTCATGTTAGCCACCGCCATGTCGTTCCCGGGTGAGCTGATGTCTTTGTACTTAATGACTAAAGTGGGAAGAAAATTTCCATTGATATATGGATTCTTATTATGCGGTATACTCTGCGTTGCGACTGGCTGGGTACCTGAAGGTATAATACATTTTTCTAAACTAAACATGATTTTATTACACTGGATGCGGGCGGCACAGGACCGGGCATTGTGGCAATCGATGGGGGAGGCCTACGTCCAGCAGTGGACAAATTTAGGCTGATTATGATGATGATGATGAACTACAAATTAGATGTTTTAATGATTAATAATCCACTGTTATATTTACTTTTACAGCTTACACTTGGCTTAAAATAACCGTATTCCTAATGGGTAAGCTGATAGTATCAGTGTGTTACACTGGAGTGATCACTTACACTATGGAGTTGTTCCCCACAAGCGTTAGAGGCACTATGCTCGGCGTGTCTTCTGTCAGTGGTGGCATTGGTAGTCTGCTTGCGCCCCTAACCCCCATACTGGTTAGTACTTTTTCCAGCTGACAAATTCTAATCGCACAATTGTTACGTCAAACTAGGACATTGAGAAATTTATGTTTTTTTAAGTATCATTCTTATGGTATACGAGTAAAGTTACAGTATTATATTTAGTGTTTACTGCTATGGACACCTGTAAAAAAAAGCAGATGCATTACCTACAGATTTTTTTTTATATTATAAGGTGGGAAACGAGCAAGCGGTCACCTGAAATCGCTGATATAGCGAAGTGACCTTTACCCATAGATATCCGCAATTGCATATGCGTTGCCTACCTTTAATCGACGGAGGAGAGGATGCACAGAAAGATAATATATTCCCTTTTCATGCATCCTCTCATCTGGGAAGTCAATTTCCACTTCCAATCCTTACCTTATAAGAAAAAAGATGGGAAGGGAAAGAGGACTAAATTAGGCCTTGAAGAAGAAGCCTTGAAACGTGGAATTGCTTCCACTTGACGCCTGTCTTCTGTATGGTCGTGGTATTTCACCGGGCGAGCCGGGCCAATACGTGCGAAGATGTTAAAGCGGGCTCTACCACTGTTACCGGGAGACTTTAAACAGAAAAATTACACTGATGATTGTTATAATAGCATTAATGACCGTCCTTTATAACAATACGAATATATATGTGTTGTTAATGAGGTTACGGTAAGCTAATGTTAAGTTTGTGATTAACGATCTATGACTTCGGATGGAGTTAGAATAACCAGAGTTAGGCACGCCACATTTCTTTGTATTTGATAGGGAATCTGTACTAGTGGTCTGTGGTTTTAATGGTTCAAATATTTGTTCATCTTTAATCTTTCAGAATTCAGTGTCCGTGGTTCTCCCGCCGATGATATTTGGTATAACAGCATTAATATCTGGTGTACTCCTCATACGAACTCCGGAGACAAAAGATACGCCTTTAATGGATACAATACAGCAAGTTGATTTAGCCAAGTCGCTAATTCCAAGAAAAAATAATAATGAAAAAATCCAAATTACTTACTACTTAGATAATAAAGATTGATTTACTTTTTTTTAAATATGACCAAAATGTAAGTTTCTGTGACGAAAACTACAATCGTATTCATTGTTTCCTATGTTTAAAAAAAACTGATAAAACAATTTGTACAGGTGTTTTTAGTTTGTTTTATTAATTTATACCGGAAAATGAAAAGTAGAAAACACGACATGATTTTAAAACTTCATCCTTATTTACGTATTACACATATTCAGTGCGATCAGAAGCGGCGTTAGGACAGGGTGAGGCAAGGCGGCAGGCCAAGATATCAGGTATAAGGGGGCACCGGAGGCGCCAGTGTCGTATATCACGGGGCGCCTGCGGTGCGAAATGTGGGCGCCGGAAAAATCTCGGCCAGGGCGCCATTAATTCTAAAACCGGCCCTGACATCTTCCTAATATTATAAATGGGTATGTTTGGATGAATGGGTGGATGTTTGTTTGAAGGTATCTCCAGAACGACTGCATAAATCTCGAGAAGAACACATAGGTTACTAATTAAGTTTTTTTTTAATTCCCTGCGAAAGTAGTGGCGGGTGACAGCTATATAAAAATGAAACTAAAATTTTAAAAATAGTTTAAGGGCTTACAAGAATGCCAGGGAATTTGGTAATATTTCTATTTGGCCTTGAATGCTACAGAGATTCGATTTCTGAGCAAACATGTCTTAGTATGTACCGTTTAGTCTTTTGTGTTCAAGATATTTTTAATGAAGTTGTCGGCTATCATAGTTACTTATATTTGTTCAAAAAAATATGTCTTCTAGTTATCAGATGGGTTAAGGTCGACCCCATACAGTCTTTGGTAATATCTTGTGATAAATTAAAAAGGTTTTATTTACACATCAAAGGTCTATGGTTAATTAAATAATAAGCTTAATACCGCTGTAGTATATTGTGGAGCAAGAGCACATATTAATTGTAGTTAACTTTGTGTGAAGTTGATTATTTAAATTATATTTACTATTAAGCTATCGATAACATTTTAATTATGTATTATTTATATCGAAAACGTTAAATAATTGAATTCTTTTATTTGGTTCGCTAGCTTAGGTTACTTTATTTCGTCTTATTCTAAAATATAGTAGATTAAAACATTTCCGAATTTTAATTAAGCATATTGCCCGTGTGAATAGACGTATAAAAACTAATTCAAGACAAATTAAAACGCTTTGTATTTTGTATTGTGATTAATATAATTTAAATAAAGGTAAGTATAATTAACTTCTTATTATATTACTAATATTATAAATGCGAATGAATGGATGTTTGTTAGAAAGTGTCTTCAGAACGGTTGTAAGGATCTCGAAGAAATTTTGTATACATATAGAACATAGTCTGGAAGAACACATAGGCTACTAATATTTTTTTTATTAATTCTGCTCGGACGGAGTCGCGGACTGTAGCTAGTAATATGATAAATGCGATTTGGATGTATGGATGTTAGTTAGAAGGTATATTCAGATGTCGTGATGATGATAGTCTTGAAGAACACATAGGTTACTTATAAAGATTTTTTTAAACTGCACAACGGAGTCGCGGGAGTCAGCTATAATATAAAACAGAAATATATAATTACTTTAAGGATAAAAACTTTTAGAATCAAGATAGCATTGCACTGCAAATGTATTATATATTAATAATATTTTATTTTCATCATAACAATGTTATAGTGTAGTTGTTTAAAAATAAAGTTGAAAAAAAAAAATAGTTATTTTTAATGTATCCAGCCAATGTTTAATTAATAATTAATTTATCATTAAGTGTTAATATTACATTTAAAATGGACGTTACCAAAAACGATGAAACTGAAATATGTGACACAATGGAGAGATTGGGTACATTCCAAAGAATACAATACGTGTTCTCATTCTTCGCAACCGTACTGGTTACAATAACACACATTAATTACGTATTTGTTGCTGGAGAAATAAACTATAGGTATGTATATTTATTATAATATGTTATAAAAAAGGTTAATTTAAGTAATTCACAATAGTGCCTTTTAGAAAGGACTATAGCATCATACTTATTCTACAACAGTGGTAGAGCCCGCTTTAACATCTTCGCACGAATTGGCCCGGTTCGCCCGGTGAAATACCATGACCACACAGAAGACAGGCGGAAAGTGGAAGCAAGTCCGCGTTTCGTTTGATGAGTGTGCGTCCCGGAGGCCTAATTTAGTCCTCTTTCCCTCTCTACTCTTTTTCTTATAAGGAAAGGATGGGAAGTGGAAGTGGACCTTCGGGATGAGAGGATGCATTGAAATGCTTTCTTTCTGTGAATCCTCTCCTCCGTCGATTAAAAGTAGGCAACGCATATGCAATTGCGTATGTCTATGGGCAACGATCACTTCGGTATTCCAGCGATTTCAGGTGGCCGCTCGCTCGTTTGCCATCTTATAATATAAAAAAAACTCCGGAGTATATTGCTGCCCTTAAACAGGGCCGGCGTTAGGTTAGAGCACGGTTGGGCGATTGCCCAAAGGGCGCGTGTAGATCAAAAACTGTGTGTCCTTGAACTTAGTGCGTCCCTGTTTCTCTATTACTATTCTCTGTAATTTCGGAGTTAGTAATAAATATTCGTACTTATTAGTAAGAATAAGATTGTTTATATATTATAGATGTCTTATACCAGAATGTGATACCCATAATGAATACATTCCAACATGGTGGCCCAACAGTACAATTGACAAATGTTTAAAACCAATACTCAAGCCAAATGTTGGTCAAACTTGCACCAATGACAGTTTTACGAATAAGTTTGAAGATTGCACGGAATGGGTGTATGAAACAAATGACACTTTAGTAGCAGAGGTAGGTAAAGTATCTTGCATCATATTATATAAATGCGAAAGTTTAGATCAGTCTTTCCCAGTGGGCGATAACGCCCCCTTGTGGGTACTGCAGGTCTCAAGTTGCGGGTTATAGTAAAGGTTTCGTTTAAAATTCTCCGTTAATATACATATATAGGTCACAATAATTAATTAATTTAATTTGAAGTTATAGTGGTTTTTAAATATGTGAGAATATGGGGGACGCTAAAAAAATATTTATTCTCAAAGTGGACAGTAGACAAAATAAGTTTGGGAACCACTGGTTTAGATGGACGTTTGTTTGAAGGTATCTCCAGAAACTCCATATATGTAGAATATAATCTGGAAGAACACATAGACTACTTAAAAAGTTCTTTTTTTTAATATCTGTCACCCACGGATCGAGTCGTGGGTGACAGTTATTTTTTTTTAATTTATCAAGACGAAGACTGCCCTATATTATTCCACAATGTTTAGAGTTTTGGTGGTACACTCCAGTAAGGAATTATTAGTCATTTGAATTTGGGCTTTGACACAAATTCAAATCCAAATTTACTGTTAAATTTCATTTTTTCATTTTAAAAATAAATATTTTCATTATGTTTAATTACAACTTGCCAGTGTTTTTTCGTTACGATGGAATATTTAATTCCAATTGTAATATCACTTCAATTAAAACTTGCAAGAAGTTTGATGTATAAATTAACATAATTAGTTTGATTTTTTTCCCGCTTTAAATACGTATTTAAATACGTATTTTGCATCGCTATCAGCCCTTGTATTTCTTGAAATACAACTCGTTAAAAGAGCCTTGAGGACGTTGGATAGATAATAAAGTAATATACAACCCTGAATTATGTTATTTAAACGACCATTATATGATAAAAAGATGGTATGCCACACAACTTATTAATTTTCCTTGAAGTTTCTAAGAAAATTGCAGGATATACAGCTGGCAAATTATTTTAATCTTTTTTTAAACGTAGGCCTTTTAAACACAAGACTAGGTATCCATTGGAAACTAATATTTAATACACAACGTTGAATCTTCGTGTACGACGACTCCGCCATTTTGAAAATCATAGCGACATTTCTCACGACAATTTATAGCCTTTGTAAGAACCTCTATGTCTTTATGACATTGTAATTTGTGTATTGCGTAAGTAGCGACTAACAACGCTAGTTTTCGAATATTTACGTAGCCTTGTGTACAAAAATAAACAACAAAAAACATACATTGATAACCTCTTTCTTTTTGAAGACTGCTAAAAAGCCCGTGCAATGAAATAAAGACTAAATCGTCTTGCGAACTTCGTATTTAAATGGTTAATTACGATTGTGAATTTCAACTTCGACACCTGAATGAGAACATACTTGTTAATAATTAAATGTAAAATTTAATTTCCAGCTCAAACTCGGCTGCCAACCTTGGAAAATCAATATGATCGGTACAATGCACAGTGTTGGCTTACTTTTAGCTATGATTGTCTCTGGATGGATGATAGATAGGTCTGTTATATTTTGTTGCTATAAATAATTCATCAGGCGCGTACAAATATAATCACAATAGTGTTACACACTAGTTTTGCTAAGTCTGTATGTATGTCTGCATAAGAAAGACGAATTGCCTAATCTAACTACGACCTAGAAGTGATTGTATGCTTTGATCACCAAGTGGATTTTCAATTTGATTCGTATTTTCTAAATGCCCCATAGAAAGTTGTTGGCCGACATCCTAAGTAACCATATTTTGACTGTAAGTGTGTTTGTAAATTTTCTAATTTTTCTCTAGATTTGGTCGCAAGCCAATATTTATATTCTGTCTGGTTGGAAGTTGTATTGGACATTTCAAAGCATTTACATCAGACTACTATATTTACGTGGTGATAGAATTAATAGAAGCGGTGATCACTGGAGGTGC
Organism: Papilio xuthus; assembly: GCF_000836235.2. NCBI lineage: Eukaryota > Metazoa > Arthropoda > Insecta > Lepidoptera > Papilionidae > Papilio > Papilio xuthus. Next base: position 1,100,663 of record NW_013533657.1, read on the forward strand.
CTACACTACGGTCTCCGTTCTGAGTGGGTAACAGCTTTTTATTATTGAATTTTCCATAGAAATATGTTGTAATACACGTATTATTATCTCTTCATAAAAGATATATGGAGATCTTACTAATATTCTAAATGTGTATGTTTGGATGGATGGATGTTTGTTTGAAGGTATCTACGGAACGGTTCAACGGATCTCGCTGGAAGACACACATAGGCTACTTATTAAGTTTTCTTTTAATTCCGCGAGGACGGTGTCGCGGGCGACAGCTAGTAGATTACTGGTTTTGCCAAATTCTTGTTAAGTCAAGAAGATCTATTTCAGTAATAATTATTGCCGTTGAATATTTTACATGTCATCAAGTCGCTTAAATTCATGTAAGTTTATTATTTTTAATTATAAGGTGGCAAGCGAACTAGCGGCCATCTTGATTTGCCGAAAAAGTGAAATGACCGCTAGTCATAGACATACGCAATTGGAAATGCCTAACTTTAATCGATGGAGGGGACGCATAAAAAGATAATCTTTTTCCTTCCTATGCGCCTCCTCTTGCTTCAAAATTTTCTTCCCCTTCACATCCTTTTTTACATGAAGAGGTGGTGTTTGTAATTAATTTATCTGTAAATGTTTCAGTGATGGAAATTGGTGGAAAGAAGAATAGGCTATTGGCCGGTGTTATTTACGCATTTGGAATATACATGGGGGAATCTGTATTCGCTGTAATGGCAATGTTTGTGCCATATTGGAAGAATTTAATTAAAGTTATCTACACGCCACCAATCTTCATTATATCTTATGTGTACTTTTTAAAAGAGAGTCCTCGTTGGCAAATTGTAAGCGGAAAAACTGAATGCGCGAAAGAAACGTTATTACTTATATCAAAAGCGAATAAAGTTAATATTAATAAAGATAAATTAATTAATATGAATGGAGAAGAACTTAAGAAAGAATTTAAAATAGACAATTGCCAGCAAAAGGAAACATTTAGAGATGCGATGAAATCAAGGGAGATTATGAAACGACTTGTGATTGGATCGTTCGCTAGATTTGCCGCATGTTTAGTTTACTATGGTCTAATTATCAACTCTGTATCTCTTCCGGGGAATAAATATACGAATTTCTTTTTGTCATCGTTAATGTCGTATCCAGGAGACTTAATGGCTTTGTATTTGATGAATAATGTTGGTAGAAAGTTGACATTAGTCTATGGTTATATAATTTGCGGCTTGCTCTGTGTTGCATCTGTTTGCTTTCCTGATGGTAAGTGATATAACATATTATCGTATTGTTAAGCAGAAATTCCGACACTGTGCCGGTGTACTGGCACAACACTAGCCTTACTAACATTATTGAGATTTTAGTATTCGTAAGATATTTTTTCTGTTGTAAACAAACAAGATATCACCTGATGTTTCAAAATGGTGCGGTGACTGCCCATAAACTCCTCGAACAAGTGAGAAGGTTGTAGAAGCGCTGTCTGCTTTACGTGCTGGATGGAACGTACAAAAAGACAATATTTCCCCTTTCTATGTTCCCTCTTCCTCCTAATTCACTTCCCCCTTCTGCTCTGCCTTATAAGAAGAGTGTGAGAAGGGGAAGAGGACTGGAATTTGGCCTCTGGCTCATATTTGAAGTTGTGAACGCACGTAAATGAAGTTCGGTTTTATGTGTCTTTACAGATTACACTTGGGTTAATACAGCTTTCTTCTTGGTGAGTAAGATGGTGGTGTCCGGTTGCTTCATAGGCGTGGTGACGTATACCATAGAACTATATCCGACCAGCGTCAGAGGCACGCTGATTGGAATATCTGCTTTAGTTGCCAGCATTGGAAACATTCTTGCACCATTGACTCCTATTATGGTTAGTTATTTTTTTAATTTCTTTATAATCTTATTTCTTTATTATCTTACCTCTTACTAATATTATAAATGCGAGTGTTTAGATGGATTGATGTTTGTTTGAAGGTAACTTCGAAACGGCACAAAGGATCTTCCTGAAATTTGGCATGCACGTTCAGCATAGTGGGAAGAACACATAGGCTAGTTTTTTTTTAATTCCACGCAGAAGGAGTCGCAGGTGACAGCTAGTAGTTACAAATAAAAGCTAAAATGTCTAACGTTCAAAATCTTATATATAAAAATTCTCGTGTTAAAATGTTAGTTAACATACTCTTCCTAATCGGCATCAACATTGTTTATGAAATTTTATTTAGTAGGTCTGAAAATCGGCTACTATTTATTTTTTTAAATACTTTAAAAAGTGAACTGATTTCGGCGAATTCAATGTCATTTTTTTAAGAATATAAAATATTGGGAATCTAAGTGTATGTTGTAAATTTCAGAAAACTTTTTCACCTGTTCTGCCATCGTTAACTTTCGGTGCTCTGGCTGTTATCGCCGGATTACTTATCACAATGACACCAGAGACCAAAGACTCTGCTCTTATGGACACGGTAGAGCAAGTGGAACGCGAGATAAATCTACAAAATACTAAAAAGAAAGATATAAAAGGACATATAAATGAATCTTTTGTAAGCAAAGATGAAGTGTAAAATAAATAAAAGAATAATTTTGTTGTTTTTATTAACTAAAGAAGCGCCTGTTATAACAAAATAGCAAATTTATGTTAAAACATTTTTATCCGACCATAGTTTTAATCGTGATATATCGATTTCTTATAATAATATAATAGAACTACCGATATTTATTCGTTATAGATGAACGGAGAAATATGATTTTTATTGGGTTATCCCTAAGTGAGATTCATTGGCAGGCTGATGGACGACCTTCATAAGCGAGTAACTCGTGTAAAAGAAAACTCTATAATCGAGAATTTCGCCGTCCCTTGAATCCGTTATCCAGCTTTAGACATTACTTATGTGGGAAGATTAGACCACAAACATTAGAAAAATGTACAAAGTAATTTAATTGCCCCGGTTCGCCCGGTGAAATACCACGACCACACATAAGACAGGCGTGAAGTGGAAGCAATTCCGCGTTTCGTCTGATGAGTGTGCGTCCCGGAGGCCTAATTTAGTCCTCTTTCCCTTCCTACCCTTTTTCTTATAAGGAAAGGATGGGAAGTGGAAGTGGACTTTCAGGATGAGAGGATGCATGGAAAGGAAATATATTTTCTTTCTGTGCATCCTCTCCTCCGTGGATTAAAGGTAGGCAAAGCACATGCAATTGCGTATGTCTATGGGTAACAGTCACTTCGCTATTTTAGCGATTTCAGGTTGCCGCTCGCTCGTTTGCCATCTTATGATATAAAAAAAAAGTAAAATTAAAAATCTTTTAGTCTATTTCTGGACTTATTCTTTGTCAAAGAATAAAAACACGAACTTCTGTAAGTCATTACGAATTGGCAGTTGATGACAATGTGACAAATTGTTTCATCATTATTCATTACATTACTTTGTATTAGTTGTATACATAGACAGGTATTATGTTTATTATATATCTTGTTGATACAGTATATCCTCCTATAAAAGTGTAGTGTAATATACGTAACGTAATAGTATGTAAAATCTAAATGTATAACATACGATTTGTTGACAATTTTGTACTGTAACTAATCACTTAATATTATCACCATCTCACTATACGTCCCCACCGAGTGACTCAGAGCCTACCCTAAGTTAAGGGTGATTAGGCCATAGTCAACAACGCTGGCCAAGTGCGGGTTGACTTCACACATATCTTTGAATTTTCAGATATGTGCAGCATCACGATGTTTTCCTTCACCGTAAGAACGTCGGATAAATGTACATATGTAAATCGGAAATAGATAAACATAAAACATTGGTACATGACGGGATTCGAACCCAGGACCTGCAGATTGCAAGACACTTAATATACTTTCTATTAAACATAAACTAGGAATGGTTTTCTTAAATGAAATATAGATTTACTTATTTATGATGATTCTTGTACTTTAACTTACTATATTAGCTTTGGTGGCTAATACGAGAAGTATATTTATTTTGTAAGTAATCTGTACCTGTTTTGTGTCTCAGGGTGTTTCCTGAAAGATGTAAAAGCTGCATTTATCCAAACAATCATTGAACATTAAAATAAATTATTGTCAAATATGAACATTAATTGATAACAAACAGAACAATTTTAAAAGAAAGGAATTACATTTAAAAAATACGAGAAGTAACTAAATTTGTAATAGCAAATATATGTTATCAAGATGGCTGGCGGTAGTAAGGGAGAAGTTGAAATTGATGAAACCATGGAAAAATTTGGTGTATACCAAACAATACAATATTTTTTAATTTGCCTGCCTGTTATGTTTGTCACAATGTTTAACGTTAATTACGTATTTGTAGCTGGTGAGCTAAATTATCGGTAAGTTATCTTCATCATCATTCCATCACCAGTCCTTATCCCACTCAAGTACTGGAGTACTAGATTTCCTGCGGATTGGTCTATCTTCCGTCATTTCAGTTGTCATCCTTCATAGAGTAATCTGCATTCACATTTTCACACGAAAAAATTTCCTTAATCTGAAACTTTAAGGAATTTAGTAATCGAATGAAATTAAACTTCTTTCTTCAACTTGTCAATACTCAATTTTATTTCCCATTATTGTATAATCCCGTCTGATCTTCCGTTGACGAGTTTGGGTAATTGGATAACTGGTCTATCATTTCAGTTGCCGTGTTCCTGAGTGTGACGACCAATCGACCGCATATCCAGCCTACAAGCCATCTTGGTGGCCGGACAAAGATATAGATAGATGCACAAGGCCAATGTTAAAGCAGCTCACAGGAGGAGCTTGCACCAAACAGAGTTTTTCTGACAGAGGTGAAGTGTGCAAAGAATGGGTTTATGAAACTAACGACACAGTTATAGCAGAGGTTTGTACAAAAAAACAAATCCCTGACCTTCACTTAAATAGGTTGCAAAAAACTTCTATTATCTACCGTTTATATTTTTTTCTTGAGACAAAGAAAATTGGCCCGATTCGCCCGGTGAAATATCACGACCACACAGAAGACAGGCGTCAAGTGGAAGCAATTTCGTGTTTAGTCTGATGAGTGTGCGTCCCGGAGGCCTAATTTAGTCCTCTTTCCCTTTCCACCTTTTTTCTTATAAGGAAAGGATGGGAAGTGGAAGTGGACTTTCCGTATGAGAGGATGCATGGAAAGGGAATATTTCTTCTTTCTGTGCATCCTCTCCTCCGTCTTTCGTTTGCCACCATATAATATAAAAAAGGGTCTTGACAGACGGACGGACAACAAAGTGATCCTATGTATAAGGGTTCCGTTTTTTTTCTATGAGTTACGGAACCCTAAAAACTAGTTCTTTTAGCTTCGTTATTGGTGTGTTCAATATAAAATTATTGTTTAACTTTCAGTTAGATCTCGCATGTCAACCATGGAAGTCAAATATGATTGGCGCTGTCCACAATGTTGGTTTGTCGATTGCGTGGCTCGCGTCCGGTTATCTTGCAGATAGGTATGTACAGAAGATGTTTCTACCACTGACTTCTATACATGGACAGGCTACATTTGTTGGTATTTTGTGCCATTTTGATTATCATTTTAGCACTGACGGTTGCGGATAGTAGCGGTAGTGAATTAACTATCAGGAATATTAATAGGCTCGTGCAAGTCGGAACGAAGCAAACGCATATATCATTAAAGCGTTTGCTTCGTTCCGACTTGGAAATGGCCTATCTTATACCTATCCATCCAAAGAGATCACTGCTTCCTTCCCATTTCGCGTCAAAGCTATTACAGCAACACGTCTTACTAATATTATAAATGCAAATGTTTGGATGGATGAATGTTTGTTTGAAGGTTTCTCCAGTACAGCTAAACGGATCTCGATGAAATTTGGCATTGATGTAGAATGTAGTCTGGAAACATAGACTACTAATAAGTTTTTTTTTAATTTCGCGTGGACGGAGTCGGCGACAACATCTAGTACATATTAAATCATAGCAATTAGGAAGCGAATTTAATTATTAACATGTTTGTATTCTTTATTTGGTTAATTTCAATTGTAATGGATAATCTTTATTCTTGTAGGTTCGGTCGCAAGCCAACATTAATTCTTAGCGGTGTGCTGGGTGGGATTGGTATTTTCAAAGCCTTTACGAAATCGTACTTCTTGTATATAGTACTAGAATTCTTGGAAGGAACGATCGGTGGTGGCTGCTATACAGCTGCTATGGTATTAAGTAAGAAAAATAATATTAGTTAATTTTTAAATTAAGTGGATGACATTTTTGTGAAGCTGGCCGCTTACATATAGCTGGCCGATAACAATAAAGTTATAGTATCTCAAAATGCCCTAGTAAACAGGGCTGGTGTAAGGCCGGGGTTGGGTGACCGCCCAGGGCGTTGGACAGACCGCGGACGAGAGCGAAAGCGTGCCTGTGGTCCCGATGCGTTGGAGGAACAGATAGGTTTTGTGGATATGCGTCAGCTATGGAAGAGAATCCCACATAACTACCGCGTCCCCCCCGGGGCGCGGAGTATGCATAAAGCATTCCTCTCTGGAAAAAAATAAAATAAAAAAAGGACGTTGGACAGAAAGGCCTGCCACAGTTCTGCGATTAACCTACACAGTCTCACATAACCTTATCAGAATTAAAGCCTTCAAAGGCATGACAAAAAAGATGGCGTCGTAGATATCTCGCCCTAATCTACAAGAAAAGAATCTCTAGATTTATAACTTATATGAAATGGAGGTCTATTTCTGTTACTTTTGTAGCTTTAAGTCTTCCGATGTCAAGGTTATAACATAACAATTAAGTGTGGTTATTTTGGTTTTCAGTGATAGAAATCGGCGGTGTTGAGAACAGAGTGCTGGCCGGTGTAATTTTTTCCTATGCTATCTATGTTGGGGAGACCCTGTTCGCTCTAATAGCGATGTTTGTGCCTTTTTGGAAAACATTAATTTTAATAGTCTACAGCCCCGTTATCGTTTTTCTTTTGTTTTTCTTTATAATCAAAGAGAGTCCTCGATGGGAATTATTAAACGATAAAACGGAGAAAGCTAAAAAAACCTTACTTTATATAGCAAGAGTAAACAAAATTAATATCAATAAAGAGAAATTATCAAATATGACGGCAGAGAATTTAAGGAGAGAGTTTAAAATGGATACATATCAAGAAAGAGAAAGTTTTAAAGCTGTAATTAGATCTAGAGAAATGAGGAAGCGAACATTAGTTGCCGGGTTTTGTAAATTTACATCGGGTTTCGTTTATTACGGCTTGATGATAAACTCTGTATTCTTGCCTGGTAGTAAATATACTAACTTCATGTTGGCTACTGTCATGTCGTATCCAGGCGAGCTGATGTCTTTGTATTTTATGAATAAATTCGGAAGGAAATTTCCATTGATATATGGATTTTTATTATGTGGAGTGCTATGTTCTGCATGCGGTGCGGTACCTGAAGGTAAATGACATATACAGGGTGCATCAATTTCTGTTTACGAATACATTTAAAAAGTTGAAACATACTGTATCTCTTACAGATTACAAAGCTATTAAAGTAACTCTATTCCTATTGGGTAAATTGATAGTGTCAGTGTGTTTCACTGGTGTGATCACATACACTATGGAGTTGTTCCCCACAAGCGTTAGAGGCACGATGCTGGGCGTATGCTCGGTTTGTGCAGGCTTTGGAAGCATCCTGGCACCACTCACACCAATATTAGTAAGTGGATCTTTAGTCTTATTGAATAAAATTTAAGATTGGCATATAAACAAAGAAATCCGTATAGCAAAGAAGACGAAAAGGTCAGCAAACACTAAAGAAAATATTAGAATTTTTAATCGAAGGGAATTAACTGGTCACTATGGTTCACCGTTAGACATGAGTCGAGAAACTACTACTAAAAGTAGTCGTTTCTAGAAAATTCTAATGAAAAGGAAAGGTTTATATGCTTTGAAATCATGATCAGCTCCCTGAATTCCCCCTGAGGGGCACGGAGCCTACCCTTAGTTAGGAGTGACTGGGCTACAGTTAACCTGGGCCAGTGCGGGTTGATTCACACATGTCTATGAATTTCTTTGCAGATATGTGCAGGTTACATCACGATGTTTACCTATATTGTATGAACGTCTAGTAAATATACATATGTAAATCGAAAAACACGTTAGTACAGAGTGAGATTCGAACCTAGGACCTGCAGATTACAACTCAAGCTCAACCCCTGTCATCGACGCTCCATTGGAATAGTTGCAGTCTAATATTCTATTAATTTCAGAATCAAATTTCCATAATACTTCCACCGTTGATATTCGGAGCGACCGCCCTCTTGTCCGGGGTGCTACTGACACGCACCCCGGAGACAAAAGGCGCACCTCTCATGGACACTATTGAACAATTGGATAGGACTTACGGCCAGGGTTCCAGTGGAAGAAGTTAATTATGAATAAAATATCGATGATGTATCCCATTGTTTCATTACTTATTTAACTACTGAAACATACAGACAAAATCTTACTTGTTACTTATAAATGCGAATGTTTAGATCGACGGATGAATAGAAGGTCTGCATGGAGATCGCTGAAAATTAGGCATAGATGTAGAACATAGCCGGGAAGAACACATAGGCTACTTACTAAGTTTGTTTTTAATTCCGCGCAGACGAAGTCGCGGACGATAACTAGAGTTCTACATAAGATTTTTTTTTATATCAAGGTGGCAAACGAGCGAGCGACCACCTGAAATCGCTGAAATAGCAAGGTGACCGTTGCCCATAGAGATACGCAACTGCATATGCGTTGCCTACCTTTAATCGACGGAGGAGAGGATGCACCGAAAGAAAATATCTTCCCTTTCCATGCATCCTCTCATCCGGAAAGTCCACTTCCACTTCCCGTACTATATAAGGCCTCCGGGACGCACACTCATCAGACGAAACGCGGAATAGCTTCCACTTGACGCCTGTCTTCTGTGTGGTCGTGGTATTTCACTGGGCGAGCCGGGCCAATTCGTGCGAAGATGTTAAAGCGGGCTCTACCACTGTTAAATTTATGAACAATATAGATTATTGATGTGGTATGCATCTGGAGTACCAATATTGGGTGTGCTGAATCTACGTGAGTATGATAAGGAAAGGAATAGTTATGATAACGGCGACCACGATGATGATGATGAGACTGAGATGAGCTTGATAAAGACGTCTACAATTCAATATTCGTTATATGTAGACTAAATTACGCTCCGTGTTCAAATTGTAGTATTTACTATTAACAGTTCAAACTATGTATATATATATCTATAGTAAACGATCATCTATAGTATGGAAATTAGAAAAGCAAAGAGTGAATTAGATCTGATCAATCCGGGGAATAAAAGATGTTGCGATATTTAGTGCCGTAGGAAATCCCAATCCTAATTTTTATAGATATAATAAAATCTATATTAAATATTATGTTTATACTAGCTTTTACCCGCGACTACATCCGCGCGGTATAAAACAATTGTAGCTTATCTGTTTTACTAGACAATGTTGTACATCTATGCCAAATTTCATCATAATCCGTTGTTTTCTGGAGATACATTCAAGCAAACATCCATTTAAACATTCGCATTTATAATATTAGTACGACATTAAGTAGTAAAATTTTCTTACGTATGTTACTTTAATCCTTTTCTTATCTATAAAATAAATATATTTAAGATAATAAACTTTATGATGTTAATGTGAGATGAAATCTGCTAATGTTATTTATAAAACAACACTGAAATATCATAAACATTATAACGTAACGCGTAACGTTAACTGGTTGTTAATACTTTAGAGCTAAAAGATTAAAAAAGAAAAATAAAATACTGGTTTGTTAGAATTCAACAAACCTTTTTTTTAAATCAATAAAAGTGTTATTAAAAAAATAAGTTATTAATTAATAATTCGATTTGATTTTGTATATTTAGAAATATTCGTGTTAAAGTGAACTCAGTGTTTAGAAAATTATATATATAAATGAAAGTCGTGTTAGTTACACTATTTATAACTCAAGAACGGCTTTACCGATATGCCTGAAAATTGGTGAGGAGATAGCTTAGAGCCAGGAGAGGGACATAGGATACTATTTATTCTTTTTTTTTCGAATTTATGCCTTGAAGAGTTGCTTTTTATTTACAGCTAGTTTTTAATAAAGTAACGTAAAGATTTTCATGCAATAGAATATATTAATAAATAATAAAAATGCGAGCAAATGATACTGAACGTAATGAAAAGGAGATAGAAATAATAGAGACGATGGAGAAGTTTGGCAGATATCAGATGCTGCAGTACTTCTTGATCTGTCTGCCTGCTATCGTCGTCACCATGCTTAATGTTAACTATGTTTTCGTTGCTGGAGAAGTCAACTACAGGTACAGTAAAGAACTTCTATCTCTTACTTATCATTACCCTATTCCTCATAGAGTAACCGTAGAGTACTAATCTTACTAATATTATAAATGCGAATGTTTAGATGGATGGATGTTTGTTAAAAGATATCTCCAACGGTTGTATGGATCTTGCTGAAATTTGGCATAGGTGTAGAACATATTCTGGAAGGACACATAAGCTATTAATCAAGCTTTTTTTTACATTTCCGCGCGTACGTGTCGCGAGCGACAGACAATCTTCCATACATCTCTTACAGCCGTCATATCTGAATTCACTCCCAATCCATCCATACTTTCATTTTATTTTTATTTATGCCCTACCAAATACCAAGGGGCCAGCTGAAAACCAGCGCAGGAATGGTCAAGCCTTCCCTGCACCAGCTGAGCTGGCCACCTTTTTTGCCACATTCTTAATTTATTTAATTATTTTTTTTTTTTCATTTTGTAGTTTTTTAGGTTGTTTGTGGCAATAAATTAATATTCTATTCTATTCTATTTAAATACCGTTGCGATAATCTAATCTAAACCACTCACCCTAAGAAGATTTGTAACCTGTGTGGGTTATTTGAGTTAAGCCGTGATTCTTAATTTGTTTATTATACTTACCGTGGGTTTGCGATACCAAAATCCCCGTTTAAAACATATCGTTATCTCTGTTTTGTCAATGATAATGACAGGGATGACGATATGTTTATACAGACATTTAGATCTCAGAAATCAGCGGTTAATGTCTCAGAAAAGATTTAATAAGTTAAATTAATGACCACAATATTTATCAAATGTTACAGATGTCGTATACCAGAATGTGAGGGTCAGTATCCAGTGTACAACACAACGTGGTGGCCGAACAAGAATATAGATAGGTGTACGAGGCCACTACTCAAGGAACTGACAGGAGGAACGTGCACCAATGACAGTTTCTCTGACGCTGTCGCGGTCTGCACAGAATGGGTCTACGAAACTAATGACACTGTCGTTGCTGAGGTTTGTGGTTAAGACACCATAGACTTAACGATTTGATAGTGATGTATTAACTAAAATGGTCTTCAGTACATCCCTTTCGGTCCATTAAAACGCAAGCAGCGCATCTGTAACCTGCATATAGCTATGGACAGTTTAATTTTTCCTCTTTCACCTAAATCAATGACCTAACCTTCTTTTGCCATTTTTAGCCGACTTCATGTTATAAAATAAATCACCAATAAACTCAAAAAGGATCGTACGGGTCAATGACCTACTTAGATGTGTCAAAATCGCAGGAAAAGTACAGATAAAAAAAATCGTATTTTGTTAAAAGTTTTGACGTCACAATTTAGTGCAAGTTACTAATTTGTATTTAAAACATACTGTAGTAACAGAATTCCATATGTCGTCTAATATTTCCCTTTTTCAGTGTCTTTTCTAAATATTATCCAAGTGATTTGGTTTTGAAATGCAATAATCTTATATATATAATTCTTCTGTGAGTGTGTATGTCACTGAACTTCTCTCAAACGACTGGACCGATTTTGATGAAATTTTTTGTGTGTGTTCAAGGGGATCTGGGAATGGTTTAGATTCACAATTTTGTCCGCTGGACAATGTTTTCTTAATTAATTTTTAATTTATTAGTAGTTGTTGATTTTGGAATGTTTTACATTGGATCCGACAGACGGCGCTACCATCGCAGTGTCAAATTTTAAATAATATTTACATGTAATGACGTTATATATTGTCATAACATTTGAATAATAGTTTTCATCAAAATGGTCCAGAATGTTTTAGCTTATTAAAAAAAGTTTGAAATTTTCAAATTAAAGACGTGTAGACAGGACAACGTCTGTCGGGTCCGCTAGTATATATTATAAATTCTTTTCGTAGTTTTGAAATTGGTTCGTTAAAACACACTCTGTATATCATATCTCGAAAAGATCTTTATAGATATATTACAATTTTGTGTACATCTATTGTGACGTGTTACACATGTAATATTAAATTTATAATAGCATAATTTAATCCGGGTGTGTAAAATATTGATGCAAATATAATAAAGATAAATATATAATTACTGAGTACATGTGATATGAGTTTGTAGATGTTGCTATCTAGTTGAATAATATTATAAAAGACGAGAATAAACTATTTATATAAATATTTCAACAATGGTAGAGTCCGCTTTAACATCTTCGCATGAATTGTCCCGGCTATCCCGGTGAAATACCACGACCACACAGAAGACAGGCGTCAAGTGGAAGCAATTCCGCGTTTCGTCTGACGAGTGTGCGTCCCGGATTCCCAATTTAGTCCCGATTCCCTTCCCATCCTTCTTATAAGGAAAGGATGGGAAGTGAAATTTGACTTTTCAAATGAGAGGATGCATGGAAAGGGAAAATATTTTCTGTGCATCCTCTCCTCCGTCGATTAAAGGTAGGCAACGCATATGCAATTGCGTATGTCTATGGGCAACGGTCACTTCGCTATTTCAGCGATTTCAGGTGGCCGCTCGTACAATAATGTATATAAAATACATCTAAAACAATTAGTTACAACGGTTTGACAAATACAGCATTTTTTAATAGAGAAAAGACTGTAATGATAATATTATAGTAAATTGTAACGAATAATATTTATATTTTTAATGTAAATATATCCATGGAGATATAAATAATAAATAAATAGATTCAATAAAAAGCAAAAGACAAATTAATATTGACCCGAAAATAATAACCTCTGATTATTATCAATCAACTTGAATTAGCCTCGTTTTTCTATCAATTATTTTTTTTATTCTCACAAATTTTATTGTTTAATAACGTTAATCATATCTTTAGTAAGATAAGATTACAATGTACTTTGTCATCCATTGTTCGAACAAATAATTTTTAATTAAAAATATCTTTATGCAATTCTACACGATGCCATTGATCCAACTCACTATGTGTCCCCAATAAGAGGCTAGGATTCTACCCAAAGTAAGCCCATTGTGGGTTGGTTGACTTCACACATATCTTTGAATTTGTTCCCAGATATGTGCAGGTCGGATCACGATGTTTTCCTTCACCATAAGAACGTCGGATAGATGTACATATTATATGTAAATCGGAAATCAAAGAACACATTGGTATATGGCGGGATTCGAACTCAGGACCTGCAGATTGCAAGTCAAGTGCTTGACCCCTGGGCCGACGTTTTTACGAAATACCTTCAAGAAGCGAGCATACCATTTCCTTAAAGGCCGGCAACGCATCTACAGTTCCTCTGGTGTTGCAGATGTCCATGGGTGTCGATGATCACCTTGGTGTTCCCGCCGCTCGTTTGCCCCCTTCTCTTATAAAAAAAAAATAGATAGCAAAACAGTTATTAGTGTGTTAGAAGTGGAGTCGTTATTTTAGTAGCTATTGTATTTTGTATAAAATATCTTTTTAAATTTTCAGCTCGATCTCGGATGTCAGCCGTGGAAGTCAAATATGATCGGCACAATCCACAATGTTGGCTTATCCCTCGCAATGTTGGCATCTGGATGGATGTCTGACAGGTACCCATTTCTACGACATCACTAGAAAGAAGCAAACACACAAAGAAAACAAATACAACTAACTATAGCTTTCTGAGACCAAAATTCCCGTTTAAAACATATTGTGTCTTATTACATTAACATAAATTAATATATGAACGGTTAAAACAATTTCGTACATTTGTCCGGTGTCAGCACCGACTCTCTCTTTCTCTGCCTAGCTTGCATCCTACAAAGTGATGGGGAGCTTTTCCAATCAGTCTTTTACACTTCTTCTCTCCACTACATCTTCGTCTGAGTTTTGGCACTTATGTCTTTTACCACTGCCATCTTTCCATCTCATTGTCAGTATGCCTGTATACTAGCTGTCACCCACGACTACGCGCGAAATCAAATATAAACTTAATAAGTAACCTATGTTTTCTTCCAGGCTATGTTCTACATCTATGTCAAATTTCAGCAAGATCCGTTCTAGAGGTACCTTCAAACATCGATCCATCTAAATATTCGCATTTGTAATATTAATAAGATTAATTATTTTTCAGATTTGGTCGTTTACCGACTTTTATACTGTGTTCGGTAGGAAGCTGTATTGGATTATTGAAAGTCTTTGCTAAAACGTACTACGTGTACGTCTTGATAGAATTGTTGGAAGCAACCATTGCTGGAGGAACATACACTTCTGCTATGGTACTAAGTAAGTTAAACAATTAACAATCATTTATTTATATCTTTAAAGCACCAATAGCCAAATGGTTATGGGTACGGATTTCCGATCACGCGGTCTAGAGTTCGAATCCCACTATTCGCCTATTCTCGTAAACCATATCCTAGCACATGCATAGGAGCTTAGTTAGAATGGTACAAGAAATATTAGTAAATTAATAAAAATCTGCTAATATTTTATAAAGAAAATTAAGTTACCTCCACTATTAAGAATATTTGCAACAGGATTCCGAAAAATAGCAATTTATAGGCTTTGATTGGTGCCAGTCAACGTCCGTTCGCTCCGGCTGCCATTCTTATAATGATTAGTGGCGCCACTGTCGCTTATGTACACAAGCAATATTTGTTATAACTACCTTCCATTTTTGATTTCAGTGATAGAAATAGGCGGTAAAAATAATAGGATTTTGGCGGGAGTTATATTTGCTTACGCTATATATGTAGGTGAAACACTCTTCGCACTTATATCAATGTATGTACCTTACTGGAAAAACTTGGTAATGATAATTTACAGTCCAGCAATATTGTCCATTTTACTGATATTTGTAATCAAAGAAAGTCCTCGATGGCAATTACTTAACAACAAAACGAAAAGCGCTAAAAGAACACTACTCCACGTGGCTAAAGTCAACAAAGTTAATATTAATAATGAAAAATTGCTAAATATGAATGAAGAAAATCTTAAAAAAGAGTTTAATATTGATAGTTATGAAGAGAAAGAAGGTTTAATGGCTATATTTAAGTCCAGAGAGATGATTAAACGATCATTAGTCGCTGCGTTCTGCAAATTTACGTCAGGCTTTGTGTACTACGGCTTAATGGTGAATTCTGTTTACTTGCCGGGTAACAAATATACTAACTTTATGCTCGCTTCAGTGATGTCATATCCTGGTGAGCTGATGTCTTTGTATTTGATGAATAAGATTGGAAGGAAATTTCCTTTGATATATGGATATTTACTATGTGGGCTACTCTGTGCTGCTTGTGGCTGGATACCTGAAGGTATAAACTTTATTTATTTATAACGTTAACTATTTTTACTCTTGGTATATCAAGACTCGACTAAATCTAAGTGTTTTTATTATTATAAAGTGGCAAATAACGAAACAACCGTTGGATAAAGTTCAAATCTCCTCCCCTTTCCCATCCTTTCCTTATAAGAAAGGGAGAAGGGAAATCGCACACTCATCAGAAGAAACACGAAATTAAAATTAAGTGTCACCTACTCTTTAGTAAAAACAGTCGTCAACTTGAATTATTGAAATGGAATTCATTCAATTGTTTCTTTTACAGCATACACTTGGCTTAAAATAACCGTATTCTTATTGGGTAAACTGATAGTGTCTGTGTGTTATACTGGTGTTATCACTTACACTATGGAGTTGTTCCCAACCAGTGTGAGGGGCACCTTGCTAGGGGTGTGTTCCGTCAGTGCTGCGTTTGGCAGTATGTTGGCACCCCTTACTCCTATTCTAGTAAGTACCTCAAAACCTCAATATTTCCGAACCAATGGAGTAGCCCACCAGTTTAAAGGCCTAGTTTCAATTCATCAGGCCTGTAACCCAGAAGGGTAGGCAATGATTGCGAAGTTTCAATTTAATCGATATCTGATTTTTACAATGTCAAATTTCAGAATTCAGTGTCTGTGGTTCTTCCATCAATGATCTTTGGGATAACAGCCATTATCTCTGGCATTCTTCTGACGCGAACACCAGAGACTAAAGACGCGCCTCTCTTGGACACCATAGAGCAAGTGGAGAAAGCTTATGGAAAGGCGAGAGAAAACAGACAAGGCGAAGATAATCCTGGATTTAATAAAAATATAAATGATTAAAATACAATAGTTTTATTAGAATCGTCTTAAAGACGTTAATTATATATTTTTTATTTATTTATTAAAAAAAATCCAAAACTCTGACAAATTGTTTTTTTATGACATTAAGACCAAAAATACTAATCAAACATATTTAGGCTAAAAAGTAAATACTAAATAGAAAAATAGTTTATGGAGTAGGTGAGGTCGGCCATCTTGTTTATGGAATTGGTTGCCTATCGTTATAACGAGGAAGAAATAAGTACCAAGTTCCTTACCACGCATGGATCAGAAATAATTCTGGCCAAACAATAATGGCCGTGCCCTTGAATATGGCATTAAATTTTATATAATACTTTTAGACATTTTTAGTTAGAATCCTTTGGCGCGAATGACGCGCTTTCATTACAAAGTGAAGTGTCAGAATGATTACTGAGGGGACATAAACGTCGACATTTTATTACTGCTAGTGTTGTGGCAGTACACCGGAATAATGTCGGATTTTCTACCTAATACGTCGAAGTTCGCTAAGTTATATCTATTTATTAGTATAATCTACAATAAAATAAAAGATGAATCAATAATATTGGTATTTTCATACTTAAATACAGATATATAAAGATAGGATCTAATAAAAACTAAATATACTAACTAATCTTATTTAAATCTGTAAATAAAAACGAATAATTCACTAAAATATGTTATTAAAAGGAGTCCCTTTAGGCAAGGTCCCGAAGATACTGGCAGCGTTCCCCCTCTGTACAGCTAAACTAATTCTTTGACCGAGGTAGCTGCCAGCTCTTCGGTCCCCTGTGATGTCTTAAAGCGCTAGGACCCCACGGACCAAGGGTCTCGACGCCGAATGGTTTATGGTAATGAATGGTGAATCAGTAAAATATTAAGTTAATCGAAATTGTAAAATTCGTACTATTATTTTGTTATCTTAAATTACTATTATATTTATTATCTGTCGATATTTTTGATTGAGATCTTTTAAATGATAAAAATATCTTCCGTATATTAAATAGAAATATTCTTTTCATGATGTCTAATAATTTTATGACATGTCATTATTGCGATATGACTCGACATTTTTATAGACTACTAACGATGATATTATATTGATTTGTCACCACCGGGCAAGGTTTTTTTAATCATTAACAATCAAACAAAGATAAATTCACTATTACGCTAAGTTTTAAATGCAAAAAAATAAAATCAGAGCACCAGGAGCTAAGTTAAGGGGTAATACATAAAAATACAGATTAATTAAAACCTCCATCATTTTGAAGTCGACTATAAAATTAACTACTATTCGATCTTTGGCTTTAAAATAAATCTAAACTGTCTTTTCAAATATTTTTAAAAATATTTCAAAACTAGCCGTCGCCTGCGACTCCGTCTGCGCGGAATTAAATCTTATATCTTTAAATGAGCAATTTAGGCTCCAACGATTTTCATAAAATTTAGTATGTTTGTTTCCTACGCAAACTTGTCCGAAATTTGGACGACTCGACCAAACGCACAACGAAACGAACGAAAACTACAAAACGCAACGACAACAATAACAACCAAAGAAACGTAATGACAACACCGAACCAAACACCAAACATATCCGACTTGCGGGAAGCATATCTGTAGCGAGACATTGTATCTTAACATCGCGATTAAAGTAAACGATATCTCGCTACAGCGCCATCTGTTAGGGTGCAGCAGAAACGGCGCCAACATAGTATATAGGAGGTTTCGGGGGCGATAAATCCATCTAGCTAAGAATAATTTTTAGAAAATGTTATTTTATTCGTGTTTTATCGATAATCAACTTAACTTTTTCTATCGATAAGATCGAAAAATATTATTCATAATTCATCATTTTATTAGTAATTCGTACTTACATATAATTTCCAAAAAACACAATTCAAAAAAAAAAAAATACCGAGCAAAGCTCGGTCATCCAGGTACTAAACATAATAAGCCTATGTGAATTTCATCTAAATCCGTTCAGCGATTCCGGAGATACCTTCAACCATACATCCATCCATTCGCATTTATAATATCAGAATGAATATTGATGTTCACATGACTTGCAAATTTTTATCGATCATTCATAGCAATAATTGCATTGCAATGTTTACAAAAATCATTCTGATACATGAAAAATATATATAGATAAAGTCTAAATTTTACACATTTAATAATTATTATTGTGAAATATTGCGCAACGGTAGTGAGCTTGGTTTTTCAGTTGACTTGGGCTGATTTCGCGTTCGCCGGATTTTATGATGGTTTCAAACAACAATCGCTGATTCCGGACTTTGACGAGAAATACCCAAGCTTCAAGAAATTGAGGGAAACTGTCGCGAATCTGCCCGCAATTAAAAAGTACTTGGAATCGAAATCATAATTATATGTTAATTATAAATTTGTTACTTTGTTTTTAAGAATTAATTTAAATTATAAGATAAATTAAAAACTTTCATTTAATTACTTTGTTTTTTATTGACTAAAAAAGTAAAAAGGATAACTGATGAGAACATTTGGATGTTTTTTATCTATGGTATACATAAAAAGCTGTGTAAATGAATACAGCAAAGGCAAGGAAGCGCCGAGGAACTGTTACAAAGAAAATCCGACATTGTGCCGGTTGCACAACACTAGCCTTACTAAAATGTCGACGTTACTAATTAAGAATGTCTAATAGTACTTAATTAATTCTGCCACTTTTTGCAATCACATATGCTTATCAAGCGAATTTATCAGGGCAAACGAGGAGAATCCTATGTACTTAACGGGACCAGACTAAACGTGATCGCCCCTTTTTATAGTTACGAGTCCCAGGGTCCCCGAAAAGTATTCTGGGACGTCATATTGTCCCATTTTTTAAACCGCGCGCAAAAACAGCCGAGTCGGCCGATGCGAGTGATAGACGAGACCGCATCATCTGCCAACCCATATACGAGGGTTTTCTGATTTTTCAAATTTCAGTTCAGGCGTTTGTAAATAAGGCGAATTTTAAAAAAATATGACAAGAGTTTTATTCTTACCTTTAGACATTATTCATTACAATCCTTCGGCGCGAATGACGTGCTTTCGTTACAACATCCAGTGTCAGAATGAATGTGACGGGACATGAACGTCGACATTTTAGTAAGGCTAGTTTGAGTCAATACACTGTCTCATTTTCCAATTTTCTTCCTAACATTACTTAAAATTATCACCAGCTATTATTCATAATCAGCTTAACTAAAAGTTTTGCCTAAATGTATTTTTATTTGTAACTTAAGCTTACTGATTTTTTTTGAAGAAAAACTTTAAAAAAAAATTTACGTATTTTTCATTGACTATCTTTAATTATCCTAAATAAGTTAATGTCATGTTTTGATTTAAAAAATAAACGGTTACACATATTCTATCACAGTGTTTACAATTATTTGATATAATTTACTAAGAAACTATTACTCTTTTAGATTTGAGTTTCGGCACAATCATTTCAATGTATTGTCTATCGTAAAAAATCTATTCGATATTAAAAAATGTTATATTTATAATATAATTAATATTTCAAAGATTTTTTTATATCACAAGGTGGCAAGCGAGCGAGCGGCCACCTGAAATCGCTGAAATATCGAAGTGACCGTTGTCCATAGACACACGCAATTGCATATGCGTTGCCTACCTTTAATCGACGGAGGAGAGGATGCACAGAAAGAAAATATTTTCCCTTTCCATGCATCCTCTCATTCGGAAAGTGCACTTCCACTTCCCATCCTTTCCTTATAAGAAATAGGATGGGAAGGGAAAGAGGACTAATTTTGGCCTCCGGGACGCACACTCATCAGACTGTACGCGGAATTGCTTCCACTTGACGCCTGTCTTCTGTGTGGTCGTGGTATTTCACCGGGCGAGCCGGGCCAATTCGTGCGAAGATGTTAAAGCGGGCTCTACCACTGTTAGAATTTTATTGTACTTCTAACGCCATCTATCGGAAAAATTATAAAACCAATGAGATAAGTGTAATATTATTACCCTATTATAATACGTTACGTTACATTACTAGTTTTTTTTTACAAATCATGACATTTTAAAAATATAGCTAGTCAAAAAATAACTAACTAGTTTAATTTTTAACTTTTGTTTTAAAATGCAGCCAAAATTGGCCATTCGTTCATTAGATCCTCTCACTCAGAAGGCTTTTTATTCATCAAAGTTTTAAATTGCTGATTCATGATGAATCATAATTTTTTAATTATAAAACAGCAAATCACAGTAAATATCTTACACTCATGCATACGTGAATTATTAAAGCAAAACTTTGTATAGAAGATTTCATAAATCGTAGCGGCTCTTAACTTCGCGCGAGTCGCTGCGCAGAATACAATTTTAGGTATAGCGGGGCGGAGCGGGATGCGGGGGGAGGGCACTGCGCAGCGCAGAGGTGATTTGGGCCTCTAAGATACTTGAAAATAACTAGTAATTTAAGCAGTTTTAGCACAATCATCTTTTTTATTCTTTTTTAAATTGCCAACTCACGATGACTCAGCAAAGCATATTGTACTTTTAACATGACAATTAAGATACAGGCTTAAAATAATTTAACCTGATCATTTTGGAAGTGTCGAGTCATGCTACGAATTTAAAACAATGACTGCGCAATGATTTTATACACTAGCTAATGCCTACAACTTCTGTTTAGTTTTTTTTTAAAACCAAATTTTAAAAAAATCACATTAGGTTAATATTTAATTGTGCTCAGATAAAATCACAGCTAAACTTTAGGTTAGGGACGGTTGAGTTGGTGACTTTTAATATTAAACTTAACGGGCCCAGCGTACACAGATCGGCCCTGATTACTTTCAGAATCAATGTGCTATATTAAATAATTTCAATTAATAACTATGAGGAATGTCACACCTCTGTTTTGCCTGTGGCAACACTGTTACATGAGGCAAAATTAATTTTAAAATCCGTTGATCGTTTTTCTTTATTTTTTTTAGGAACTTTCGTTCTTTTGAACATGTCAGTCCCAAATCCATTGATGGCTTATACCACTCGATCGAATATATAAATATTTTTCACAGATTATTAAATGCTTAAAATTAAAAAAAAATTATGTAGATAATCTTAGAATCAATTTTTATTCAGTTTATATTTGGCCAGTAGTATCGTATAGATAAAAATGTGCAAGTCACAGATGTACGAGGCATAAATAGTTTTTAATATAAATATTTCGCCTCACGTATTATTACATTGTGTTTTCAACTCGCAAACAGACGTGTTGTTCCTCGTTGTTATTAATTTAAATTTATATATTGTAAGTATTTATTCATTTATAATTTTCTTAAATAGTTTACTATATTTTTTTTTAATAAATTTGATCATATTTTTCTGTTAATTTTCATAAAAAAATTTTGATGTAAAAAAAAGTAAAAAAGATTTTTTGTTATAAAAAATACAATTTTAATGTTATTTAAGTTTCCATTTATTATTTTTACTACGATCTTCAATTTAAAATACATCCATTTTGTATGTTTTTGCTGCTACAAAAGTATAAATATCAAAAACTAGCTGTCGCCCGCGACTCCGTACGCGTGGATATATAAAAAACGTAAGTTAAATAAAAAGCAGTTAAAAAAAAGAAAAAAAAAGAATAAATAGTATCCTATGTCCGTCTCCTGGCTCTAAGCTACCTCCTCACCAATATTCAGGCATATCGGTAAAGCCGTTCTTGAGTTATAAATAGTGTAACTAACACAACTTTCTTATATACCATCCCTTCTCATATTTATAGTTATTATTTATTCCGCAGTACAATGAAGGACGTAAAAGTAACGTATTTCGATATGGAGGGCACTGCTGAAGCTATTCGCTGGCTCTTGTCCTACGGTGGTCAAGAATTTGAAGATGTTCGCGTCGGATTCGCGGACTGGCCCGCTTTGAAGCCAAGTTAGTATACCAAGCCAGTAATGGATTAATTTTTTTTATTCCCTTACATAATATTTAAAGAATGTTGACTCGTTTAAACGAAAGTAAATTAAACTCTTCTACTAACTACTTCTCAGTTTTAAAATTTATAATTACTTAATTCTGCTAATATTTAAAAAAAAATCAGACAATGAGAAATTACATTTGATTAAAACAAACTTGTGGACATATTCATTGGGGTTTCATTAAAAATTACGAATAAAAGTATCCTTCAACTTCCAGAAACGCCACATGGTGTTATGCCCCTGCTGGAATTTGACGGCAAAGTGTACGGTCAGAGTTTTGCTATTTGCCGTTACCTCGGAAAGAAATTCGGCCTGGGCGGTAAGACCCTGGAGGAAGACCTAGTTATTGATCAAAATACAGATTTCTACGCAGATGTTCGATTGAGTAAGTAAATATACATAAGAATTTAAAGCAACCATTAAAATATTTTATTTTATAAAAATTAGAAATTTTATAACCTAACCTTTTAAAGTGGCAGGCGCCTTTCCGTTCCTAGTTTTACACAAAATGACAATGGGTTAGTCTGCAGGACTAACTGATTCATAAATTTACGTAATTTGTTACTTCAGAGGGAATCCAGTCATTCTGGGAGCCTGATGCGAGTATTAAGGCGGTGAAACAGGAAGCCCTCGTGAAGACAGTGTACCCCGAACTTCTGCCAAAGTTGGACAAAATCATTCGAGAAAACAACGGACACATGGCCCTCGGCAGGGTGAGTACCTCACATGTACTAACTTTGTATTTAGAGATATTTTTAAAACAATTTCATATAAGTTTTTTTAACTTTCAACTGAACATTTCAACAAAACCGTCCTTGTAATATGTTTTTGTACAAGTTTTGGCAATGGGAATTTAAGATATTATTATTTGTAAGAGATTTGGATGAACAACAGTAAAGAAAGATGTAATCTTATAAATATTTGAAGAATGAAAAATGACTACAAAATTATTATGTTGTAAATACTTTTCCTTTCAGTTGACTTGGGCTGATTTTGTGTTCGCTGGATTTTACGAGTATTTCAAACAACAATCTCTGATTCCGGATATCGATGAGAAATATCCAAGCTTCAAAAAGTTGAGGGAAACCGTCTCCAGTCTGCCGGCGATCAAAAAGTACTTGGAATCAAAAACGAAATAATTTATATAACTCATAGTTTGTTACTTTGTTATTAAGTAAGTAAGTTAAATTGTAAAATAAATTAGAAACCTAAAAAAACTAATACTCTAATATTTTTATTATATAATATTTTACAAATTATGACAAGATAAAAAAATATGAAATAGCGAAGCGACCGTTGCCCATAGACATACGGAATTTCATATGCATTGCCTACCTTTAATAGACGGAGGAGAGGTTGTACAGAAAGAAAATATTTTTCCTTTCCGTGCATCCTCTCATCCGGAAAGTCCATTTCCACTTCCCGTCCTTTCCTTATAAGAAAAAGGGTGGAAAGGGAAAGAGAACTAAATTAGGCATCCGAGACGCACACTCATCAGACTGTAGTTGGAATTGCTTCCACTTGAGGCGTGTCTTCTGTGTGGTCGTGGTATTTCACGGCGGGCGAGCCGGGACAATTCGTGCGAAGATGTTAAAGCGGGCTCTACCACTGTTTGCAGTTCATTTGTCGAAATTATAATTATGAATGCGCAATAATTTTGTATACAAGTTGTTGCCCGCGTGGAATTACAATGAAATCCATGTAATCCCACATACATATTTAACTTAACGATTAAGCGCAATTGACATATACACGCTTATGTAATTTTATAATTTAATTATGAAATTAGATGATATAAAACGTGGTACAATATATTTTTTTTAAATATTAGCAGATTTTTTTGTAAATTTACTAATATTTCTTTTACCATTCCAACTAAGCTCTAGGCTTGTGCTAGTATATGGTTTACGACAATAGTCGAATGTCGGGATTCGAACCCCCGACCTCGTGGTCGGAAATCTGTACCCTTAACCATTAGGCTATTGACGCTTAAATTATTTATATATATTCTCTTAATACTTCCATTTAAATATGAATTTGAATAATTCATTTAAAAACAAAACAAAAACCATTTTTAAAATAAAATAAAAAAATGAATTCATTAAACCTTTATTATCCAATCATTTTAAAACAATTCCAAAGAGACGATTAAAATAAAATAATTATAACAAATACCACTTTTTTTCCTTTTTTAAATGTTTTCAAATTTTTTTAGGCTATTTTTTATTTATTACGAATTTCTATATTGATGATACATAAGACAATAAATACAAGCGAGACAAGAAAAATGCGAAGTATTTTGGAAGGCATTATGGAAGACCTACGTCCAGGACATAGGCTAATGATGTCATACTGGGATTTCTTATCTCTAGTTTTACAAAGATGAATGAAAGGTATGGCAAGTGTCACTGTAGAGTAGTAAGGGTCAACATGGTCCTTCATACAGGACAGTTAGGCAAGGGTTGGCGCAATACATGCAACCCCTGTTTGAGTATGTAACGCCGTCAGAGCCGCAGACCGGCTGGTAATCAGCGGTGCAGGCGCAGTTCTGAGCATATGCTGACTGCAGACACAACAGCAAGCAGATAAACACTGAAACAATTTTTTTTATATATGCTAAGGTGGCAAACGAGCGAGCGGCCACCGGAAATCGGTGAAAAAGCCAAGCGACCGTTGCTGATAGACGTACGCAATTGCGGATGAGTTGCCCATCTTTATCGATGAAAGAAGGGAAGCACAGAAAGAGAATACTTTCTCTTCCAAAGTATCCCCTCATCCGGAAAATCGACTTTCACTTCGCATACTTCACTCTTAAGAAAAAGGGTGGGAAGTGAAAGAAGACTAAATTAGCGCTCCGGGACGGCAGCCTAATTGCCGTGGTGTTTGTATCGAAAAATATGATCTGTTGCTTGAGAAAGTGATCGAATAATCTTATACCGTTGGTTTTTTATATACAAAAGTACATATTATAAAACGATTATTAATAGACGGTTTCTGAGACAAACATTTCTGAATGAAACATATCGTCATCCTTGTCTTTCATCTTTGACAAAACAGAGATAACAATATGTTTTAACTTTGTTCTTTAGGGATGTTGGTCTCAGAAACCCACGGTCATTCAGTGTGATTAAAGCAGTTAGTAGATAAAAATAAATTACTTACCAAATGTACGAAGCATCTTAAATGCAATATAATTTCAATTATACGATGATTTTCAATACAGTTGCATTTTATAGCAACAAAAACAATGCAACAATTGCAATGCAATGTAAACATTCGTATAGTTCGTATTGTTAACTTTTATGAATAAAAATAATTAAAAAATACAAAACCTCTCTTAATGCTATATTTGTTTAAATGTTTTATTCATAATTTGTGTAAATAAATTGATTGTCGCTTATTTTTTAAAATAAATAAAATGCAGCTTTAAAGTGCATGCTTCAATATTATCGTTTTACTAAATATGTACAGTCAGCTGCATGAATGTATACATATACAAAGCTACAGAAATTTGTAAACGTCTTCGGTTTATAAAATATGTATGCACGTATCCATCCTTATGATTGCAACTATGAATACTTGGTAGTGACGAAAACGTGCTTACGTGTACGTTTGTATGTTTGTTTAAACGCGCTAATTTCAGGAATTACTGGTCCGATTTGAAAATTTTTTTTTGTTAGGGCCTTCCTCTAGAAAACGACTATAGAGGAAGGCTTTAGGCTATATAACATTACGCTGCGACCAATAGGAGCGAAGTGTCAGCGGGTAATTATGTCTTTTTTAATACCGCGCAGACGGAGTCGCGGGCGACAGCTAGTGCGTACATATTTATGCAGCTTACTGTACATAAAAGACGCGGAGTACAGACTAAACTGGATTGGACGATATAGGTTACATTATTCCTATGTCATAACTTTGATCAAATATGCCTTTCAAAAGTCGTGTGCTGTTTTTTCATCGATTACTAACAGAAATCGATCATATATCGATACCTAAAGTTATTATAAAACTGAATTGCCGCAAGTAAACTAATATTGTGTACATTAATGTCTGCAATATTTGAATAGCTGAAAAAATGCAAACAAACAACCATTTTGTTATTGTGTTTTATTTTTTAATTTAAACGACGGTGACTCTGGGGTTAAGCACTTTTTTTTCAGAGGGGAATACTTTATGCATTCTCCGCGCCCCGGGTTATGTGGGTCGCCTACGCAGTAGTTATGTGGGATTCTCTGCCGGATGGGAAGTATAACCACTAAACCCCTCTGTTCCTCCTACGCATCATGGCGAGGCCACGGGCACGCTTGCGCTTTCGTCTGCGACATCGCCTGCGACAGCTGCCGGAGCAGCTCCCACTATAGGGGAGTGGGGTTAAGCACTAGTAATCTGCAAGTCCTGGGTTCGAATCATGCCATGCACCAATGTGTTTTTCGATTTACATTTATCCGACGGTCTTACTATAAGGGAAAACGTGTGAATTCAACCCTCACTGGACAGCGTGGTTGACTATTGCCTAGTCACCACTAACATAGTTGGCTCCGAATCCCTCAGTGGAGACCTATAGTGAGCTGATAATGATTTTTAATCACGTTTTTTTTAATTATTCAAAATAAAAGAGATAAACCATGCTCATTAAAGAAATTCTTGACACAATTTTTATGAAGGTTTGTTAAGAAAACGAGATAATTTCTAAAACATGTATTCCATTTTAAAAAATACATTAAAAAAAAGTTATAAATATAACTAATACACAAGTTTATAAAGTCCTGGTTCATATGTCCTCGGTCGTATGTCATTATTCCTGCAGGGTCCTTGTCTGATGACCTTCAGATTGGGCTTATGACATCTCATGCATTGCGCGTTGGAATAGGTGCGCCCATCAGAGGCACACACCGGCCAGTAAACGCGGGGGCAGGGACAAGACAAGCCTGCAGCTATTGTAGCTAGCATTACGAATAAGAGGACTGAAAGAAATATGGGTTAAAATTAAAGGTATGAATAGGTTAATTTACTAAATATTATAAATGCGCATGTATGGATGTTTGTTAGAAGATATCTCAAGAACGGCTGTATGGATTTATCTGAAAATTGGCATAGATGTAGAACATGTAGGCTACTATTCTTTTTTTTAAATTCCGCGTGGGCGGAATCGCGTGTGACTGCTAGTAAAAAAAATTAAATAAGGTAAAAAAAAGCAATAGAGACTGATTGAGAAATAGATTATTATTAGTCGGTTTTTAACCTCTGACTAAAACCTTTAACTAAAATCTCTGTGTAAAACCTATCGTCATCCCTGTTATTTAACAAAATAGAGATAACATGTTTCAAACAGGGATTGTGGTCTCAGAAAGTCACCATAAGTCACGTAATACATGGATAAATAGTCGGGTTTCGAGACCATTTTCAGACCCCTCAAGGTTCCGCAATGAAAAGGGTTCATTTCGACTTGCTTATGTAAGTTATAGAGCTTGTTCTGTGGTCGCGTTGAACCTTGGACCACTAAAGAGGTCTACTCTTTCAAAGGGTCTGAATTTAGTCGGTGCCGGCACCAGACTGACTATTCGTAATTTGGGTTGTTTTAAATTAGTTTGCATTTATAATTTTACAATTAAAAAACATGTTAATTAATCGAATACTGTAGCTATCGGTGTAAAAAATTGATAACTTACCAGTTTTTAGTGACATTATTTTGCTATTTAATTATTTTAAAATATACAGTCCTTTTGGTGCGCAATTTTATTTTGTTTAGCGTTTCAATTAAAACAACGTATTTATAGTCGGTATAATGATAAGCCACTTAATGATTAACTCACAGTAAACCATTAACCTTTATTTAAGTAAGTGTTTGTTTATTGATTTCTCATTCTGTATGACAACGGATTCGTTGATAGATCTAGGGATGTGTCATTATTATTATGGGTTTTCACTGCCGAAAAACATATAGCCATTCATTTCTTTCTACAATGCGTTTGATTTTTAGTTGAAATATTGTAGATGTTTAAAGAAAAGTCTAGATAAAATAGTACTTCTATTTATGGGAATCTTGGAACCGCAGATACATTTTTCTAGGTTATGTGTTTGTTTGTTTCTAAAGCTATAACAGAAAGCGTGATTTGTTCAGTTAGATATTTTGCTATAATTTTTCATCAGGCGCCGGTTCTGACAGATACCTTTTGTTTTGTACAGGTTTTGTTATTGGAACTCAAGATTATATATAGTGAATCTAATTAAAAATCGCTTAAAATTTTCATTTACATAATTAAGATAAGTGAATTTTATTCCAAACATTTTTAAACGAATAAAGGGAACATTTCAATATAACATATCTTTGGTTGTTTTGTAATAAGTATACATTTTATATGAATTGCCTCAGGAAGGAAAAACATGTTTATTAACTGTAAATATTTACACGACACAATTGGATCACTTCTCGAGAAAACTCGACTAGGAATACACATTGTGTAACTGTGTAAACTTGCCACATTGCAATCTGTGAATGAATATATCTTACTAATATTATAAATGCGAATGTTTGGATTGATGTATGGTTGTTTGAATTTATCTCTAGAACGACTTAACAGATCCTGCTGAAATTTGGCACAGATATAGAACATAGTCTGGAAGAACACATAGGATACTAATTAGTGTTTTTATTTCGCGCGGACAGGTTGGCGGGCGACAGCTAGTCATTATATATTTTCATTCATAGTTATTTCACGGCCCAAGGTCTTGGTGATCTCACGATATTTACTAATACTATTATTATTTTGTTTGGTAGCTAGTGGAAACGTATACATTGCGTTACTAATCATTTAGTGGAAAAAGGATCTAAGACTCAGATATACCCGCATATTCCACTTTATGGTCCGTTAGATTTAATAAATTAAATTTAATTATTTAACTCATCATAAAGGTACGCTTCCACTGTCCCGCGCCGGACGCACCGCACGCACGGATTAAACGGATTTGCTTTATCTTGATGCGGGCGGCGCGGATGAACGCAGCGCTATGTAAAATCATACAAAGCAAACTAAAATCCGTTGCGGTGCGTGCGGTGCGTACTTTAAGCCGACATATTGTTTTGGAAGTTAGTAACCACACTACAAAAAAAACGATAGTTTCCTAAAAATTTTTAGACATTTCATAAACTTACGAAGGCCCTTTGATATATTGTTTCGAGAGGTTTAGAAAGATTATAGTATAATTTTAGAGGTAGTGCACTTCGTCAGTTCAAATCATGGAAAGGGACCAACTTTAGTTGGGATATTAAACAAGAATAAAGAAACAATGTCAGAATCAGAGATAGTACATTAGAAATTTTACACTGAATTTAATAAAATGATTTAATAAAGTAAACAAAGATGTTTACGAAGACATCGTTGTATCAATCACGTGCGTCAATCCAACGAGTTTACGTCGGTTCCACATAATAAATAAGTTTAACTAAAGATATCACAATCTTGTAGACACGGACATAAAAAAATGTCATATTAAAAGTAATGCATTAATAGTATCACCCTTGACTTAGGGTAGGCTCCGAGCCCTTACGTCATGCCATGGGTGCGGCGCCGATGAGGATACTGCGCAGCACACCCTAGAGGTGTGCTGCGCTCACGAAGAAGAGCGCCGCACCCTGGTGGCGACGATTGGGAGTGACCTCTCGCTTCCTGGCGTTATACGCGCCATGCTAGGAAGCGAGAGGTCATGGACAGCGGTTGCCTGCTTCTGCGAAAGAGTCATGTCGCAGAAGGAGGCAAAAGAGCGGGAGCGCGAGGGAGACCCCCTGGCGCCCCCGCTCAGGCGTAGGAGAGTGGGGCGAAGGCGGCAATATGCCGTCGCGTTCTCATTCCCACAATAGCCCTTTGGTGATGGACACGGGGGAGTCCATCACCGTCGACTGAGGGCTACCTCCCCCCGACAGGAAGCTGCCTCGGCACTTGACGCAGACAGGATCGCGGACGAGAGCGAAAGCGTGCCCGTTGCCCCGTCCCGATGCGTTGGAGGAACAGAGAGGTTTAGTGGGTATGCCTCCGCTATGGAGGAGAATACATAACTACCGCGTCCCTCCCGGGGCGCGGAGTATGCATAATTCCTCTCTGGAAAAAAAAGGCTCCGAGCCCATAGGTGGGGACGTATAGTGAGCTGATGATGATGATGATTAAGAGTACTATTCTAGTTTAGAATATTTATTAGCAAATACCTTCAAATTTATTAATTAAACAGATATTTTTATTTTGTTATTTATTTGCATAATTTTACATGAATGTTTAGTACTGGCATTAATTTAAAAAAAACGATGCAACTTAATAAAAACATATTTAAATTGATAAAACAGTTTGTCTAAATTTATTTCTATCTTTGTAACAAATATGATTCTTATGTGCATTTAAAATTTAACCCTTCGACTGACCATGGTAAGTGACAACGAAAACGTATTTATATTTGTTATACGGGCTCGCTAATGGAACAATAATGATGCGTACACAAATCCCCGTCCAGTTTACACAAGTAATAAACGAAAACATTTATTTCCTATATAACTCCGACACAAACCACAAAGAATCGTAATTCTTTATTTGACGTTGAGTAGACAAGATGGCTGCCATTGTGAAGTTGACATTTGTTTTTTTAATCTGTTGCGTGGTTTTCGGACGTTCGGATACACGACCACAATCGAATTCACCTCTATCGAAGTTATCAGGACCTGAACATCATTTTGAAAAGAGATCAGCTGATTATGACGGAGATGATTTCTCTGATGGATTTATTCAAGCTCAAGCTCCTTATGAAAACTCCTTCGATAGACCGCACAGAATTCGAGTGTTGCCAGGATTTCTTCATTAATCATAAATTATTTGTAAGTTTAATTAATATGTAAATAAAATTATCTGTTTTATGGGGCTTATGCAATGTTAATATTTTGTTTAATTTCATTTTCCCTTTTGCTTTTAATTTTTATTTTGTTTAAAGGTATTTGTTTAAATAAAAGTCGTTTTTCTATTTTTAAATGTTTATTTAAAAAATACGTCTTAAATATATGTTTAAATCTAATTACATAAGTAACAAATCGTAATAATATGTTCATCTATAGATATAATAAATTTTCACATAAATGGATCGTTTATTCTGTAGATTTTTCTACACATACATGTACAGCAAATTGATTAAGAATCTCCATAAAATATACTTTAGAAAACGAAACGACCGAGCGGAAAATTTGGGGAAAAAGTATGAAAGTTAGAAATAATAATAATTAAATGGAAGAGAGAAAATAAAAGATAAGCACACACTATGGGGAAGATATTTATAACTAACATTATAGAAAAATAAAAAAAATAATGAGTAAAAAACAGTAGAGCCCGCTTTAATATCTTCGCACAAATTGGCGTCAAGTGGAAGCAATTCCAAGTATACTCTGATGAGTGTGCGTACCGGTGGCCGAATTTAGTCCGCTTTCCCTTCCTACCCATTTCTGGCATGGATGGGAAGTGGAAGTGGACTTTCCGGAAGAGAGGATACATGGAAATGTTTTCTTTCTGTGCATCCTCTCCTCCGTTGATTAAAGGAAGGCAACGCATATGCAATTGCGTATGTCTATGGGCAACGGTCACTTCGCTATTTCAGCGATTTCAGGTGGCCGCTTGCTCGTTTGCCACCTTATGATATAAAAAATCTAAAGAGGTTCGTTTGTATTGGCAACAATCATCCATTATTGGATCCGATCGTCAGACAATGACTTAAACATAATGTTTAGTGGTGCATTTTATTTAAATCATAGAATAAACGCATATAATATATGTCAACATATAACAATATCTTTGAAATTATCGTACTTAGTTCTTTTATCATCTTGACACAAACAGAATGAATCTAAAACTTTAAAAATAAAAGCACCTTTGATTCAGCAAATTCATCTTAAAATTATTATATTAAAAATAAAGATTCACATTATTGAAAACCATTAATATACTTTGGTCTGCATTTGTTACAACAATGTCATTTTCACCTTGAGTTTTCATTACCGAAACATCTGTACAAAATACATATTGTAATAAGAGGTCTGCACAGACCTCTTTAGATATAGACAGGCCGCTTGGAAAAAACAAAACTTAAATGCAAAGGGCCCAGTAATTAATAGCTATGTTACTAAGGTAGCTAATACAAAAAAATTGCAGGATATGTTCATATTTGTAGCCAAAGTGTCTAAACATATGGTGGAGGATATCAAATTATAAGAAAAGTTACAAAAGTTAATGTAACTTTTAAACAAAAAGAGTTGGATTTGTTTTTAGTATTTTCCCCCCTGTAGTTATCGATCTCGCTATACACCATTACCATTTTATAGTTGAATTTTGGGACACGCTGTATAAAGTGGAGGTTAAGCAACACGATAATGAAAACCCATGGCTATTAAACTAGAATATTCAAGGTCATATAAATGTCACTTTATCTAAAAATACTATGTAAGAAAAAAACTAAATTATTTTTGGCACTTCGAGAATTCACATCTTTGGGTGCTTACACACTTCGGTAAAATATAATATTGTTTGTTTGACAAACTTTATATACTTAATAATTAAATTTGTTTTTTTTTTCACTTACATGATATATTTTACTCTATTATAAATTTTGAAAGCTAAAATTCAAATTTAAAATTAATTTAAATCTAAAAGTTACAACTAAACTAATCTATAATTATTCCCAATTCTGGCTTAGTGGCCCCCTCGATAAATCTACACTAAGGTTTCACTTAGCGCTACGAAGGTAAGAGAATTATAAAAAGATTAAAATATACTTATGCACTACGCTTAGGTTAATTTACTTCCAAACCCAATAACCGATCTTGATCCTTTTTTTGTTTATTCAAATGTTAGGTTGGTAATTAAGTTATAGCAGATTTCAAATAAGAAAGAATTTCTTTTTAAATATCCAAGGTCATCGACAATTGACCTTTTGCCATCTGTCAAAATTCATTTCGTAAAATGTGTTGCCGTTGGTCATACTGTCATCCTTGTCATTATCTTTGAGAAAACAGAGATAACAATATGTTTGAAACGGACATTTTAGTGTCAGAAAGCCATTAAGATTAAAAAAATTTCTTTGGATTATAATTTAAAGATCGAATATTGGATTCGGCTGTTTAATAATTCATAATAGACAATTTTAACATTCGATCTAAATATACAGATAATATATTTCTTATTTACTCATAAGAGGAATTGTTTTTTTTTGTTTTTTAATAACTAAATTATAAACTATAAATATATAATAATATTAATGCCTATGTTTGAGTTATAAGTAACTCTGTTGCCATGAGGAGTTTATTTATTTCATAACCGCAGTGATAACAACATTTAACCGTACTTATAGTGAAGAAAAAGATCGCGATGGAATCTGTTTCTTGTAAAGGAATTCAAAGATTAAGTCAATCTGCATTGGGCCAGCGTCATTGAGTAAGGGTTGACCTAACATAGAGTAGGTTCATGAATACCAAACGTGTTTATCAAATTATGAAAAACTACGTCTAAATTTTTTTCAAAAAAATATAAAAACTTTTCGTAAACTTATTCTATAAGAACTGGTATGAAAATGTATTTAATAACTTTAAAATATCTCTTTATTTTTTTTTAGTTTCTTGAAAAAAATATTACGTCGAATAAAATTTTAAATATATTTTTATATAGATTTTTTTTATTACAATATTAAATTCTTTGGGTTAATTTTCGATAACTTTTAAGTACGAAGGAACTTTAAATTTAATATCTTTGTAAGTACAAATATCTTTCATATTATTCAAACTTTCGTGAGACATTATACTAAACTGATATATAAACACGGCTAAACACTCACGCATATACGTCCGGTGGCGGCACCGACTAGTTTCGAGCCCATCGGGGGCCCTGCATCAGAATGAGTGGTACTGGTATTATTTCGCGGACGCGGCCCGTCGCTCACTGTTCCTCACTCATCCTGATGAAGGGCCCCCGATGTGCTCGAAACTAGTCGGTGCCGCCACCGGACGTATACACGTGAGTGTTTAGCCGTGTTTATATATCAATCTTTCATATTATTACATTTAAAGCAATTATTTTTTTAATTTTGATTACCAAAACTATTTAAAAAGAAGAAAACATACTAAACATACTTTCGACAATTGTAGATCTTTGGAGGATAGACTATAATATTTGAAATAGGTAAATACTCAGCTAAGACCTACTTTAGATGCGTCTAACGTTGCCAGGCGTCCGGATAAAGCCGGAACTCGGTAGGTTATTTGATTGTGTGTCCGGCGGAGATATACGGTGTCCGGGTTGTTCGGATTTTGTTAAGCTTTTACATCGCAAATGAGAGTTGCCAAAAATTTAGGGTGTCGTGTCTTTTTACGCAAATGTCCAAACTGGCTGGTCTATCCGGCTATCCCTAAGTGCGCTACAGAGTTATTACTTTGGAAACTGGTTAGAAATTTCGGCTGCACTAGAGAATGCCAACTCTAGTAGAGCAATATACCTATGGTCTTTTGGAGGTAACTTGCCAGGATTCTCTGTGGCACTGGGGAAATATAAGATTCAAGTAGAACAGTATACTATGGTCTTTTGATGGTAACTGATCAGTACTCCCTGCGGCAATAATAGCCCAAGGTACGACATTTCTGGCACAGATGCTGCGGATGAATCTTGGACTGGTCACTCACGTCCAGACCATCAGGCTTCTCTAATGGCCTCTGGAAATTAAGATAAAATTAATTAAAAATTGTTTATTAAACGGTATAAAAATGGAACACGATGATATGGGAAAATATATTAGTGGAAAATGTATTTTGGAACTCGTAGCAACGTAGCGACTTGATTTGTTATAACTAAAGTCTTACTCTATTACCGGAAAAAATGTAGTTAGATGCTGTTTAATTAACCCTTTGAACGCTCGTGGAATATTATGGACGTCAAAGTGCTTATATGTTTCACCATAAATATGTTTAACCGTAATATAATACTTTCGTACTTATGTCGAATACTTTCAATAGCATATCTTATATTTGAATATTTTCAATAGCATATCTTATTGATGTGGGTTTTAACTAATATGTATACATTGTCGTATTATTTAAAGTAACGCTCAAAGTGTCTAATTTCGTGATCAAATAACATAACTTAGTAAATCAATCACCTGTTTATGTGGGAAGACGTTAATCCGACATTTTATGCACTCCTGTCCGTTGTTGGCCCAGGAGTTGCCGCTCATCCACTTGCGCTTGCACTTCGGGCACTTGTACTCGCCGAAGCAACGCTTTTTACCCTGATATGGAGTTAACCCTTCACCTTTAGGACGAGCCTGGAATTAATAATTAATTATAATTAATTACAAGGGAAGAATGGAAAGGTAAAGTGGATTTTAACGGACGGCACGGGGGAAACATAGTCTATCCGTGCGTCACGTCGAGTAAAGGTAGGCAGCGCATCTGCAATTGCGTATGTCTATGGACAGCAGTCGCTTCGTTATTTCAACCAATCCAGATGGCTACTTACTCGTTTGCCACCCAATAATATAAAAAAAATGTAACCTATTACAGCACTCGCACTTTCTCAGTATGTACATTTTTACAATGCGACATTTTTTCATTTGTTAATATTGAATAAGATTTTTTTTTAATGTAATATTATGTTATTAAAAATATAGAGTAGGTGTAAAAATCGGCAGTACCACAACTCTATTGTTTACATTAAATATTTCTAGTAACCGATCGCTTTACGTGACTATAACGCATTTGAACTTTTGTAAACATTCAACTCAAGATGAAGTTCTTAGAAAAATCGTGACTGTAATCTAATTACAATGTAATAAAATTGGCCGGGTTATGTTACAATTAAGTCTGGTACACACTGGGGATTTTAAAGAGCGCAACCAAAATGCGCTATTTAAGAAACTTCCAATACTCGTGCACTTTTAAACATCCGTACTTTGAAACGCGTCTCTGGCACCTTTATATCTACACTTGACCTTAACTAAATATATATTGTTGTCTCTTTTTTTTCAAAAAGAATGAAAGAGTATGTAGTAGATGTAAAATTATAACCCCAAACGCCCTATGTGTATTCAACCTTAAATTGGGCGTTGGGCGTGCTTGCGATGCATTTTGCTATCGCCTTTTACCTTTCAACGGACGTCTTGCACAAACAGGCTCACTTTTCTACGAATAGCATATCTAATAATATTTGTGAGAACAGTGGTACAGCCAGCATCAACATTGCACGATTAGCTGGTTCCACCGGTGAAATACCACGACCACAAAAGACAGGCGTAAAGTGGAAGCAATTCTGGCGAGAGTCTGATGAGTGTGTGAGCCAAAGGCCTAATTTTGTTCCTTTTCCCTTTCGCAATCTTTTCTTGTAAGGAATGGGATGGAGAAGCTGATTCGGCAGAGAAAGGATGCATAGTTTTAGACGTTATTAATTTGAATCCTTTGGCACGAATTGCGCACTTTCATTACAAAGTTCAGTGTCAGAATGAATAGTGAGGGGATATAAACGTCGACATTTTAGTAAGGCTAGTGTTGCGCCAGTACACCGGCACAATGTCGAATATTGTTTTTAACAATAGGAAGGGGAAATATCCTCTTACCGTGCGTTCCTTCCTTTGTCGATTAAAGGTAAACAACGCATTTAATGTGGATGTCTATGAGTAGCGATGAGTATGGCTGCAAGTAAATGAAATTCTATAAACACATCGTCATCCCTCTCATTATCTTTGGTAAACCAGAGATAATAATATGTTTTAAGTCGGGATTATGTTCTCAGAAACCCATGTTTAGACAAAACACGTTCTTTGGACTATCACTAGTTCAGATAAAAGTATAACAGTCAAAGTTGAAAGCTGAAATAATGCATCTTTGTTCAGATTCAAGGAGGTTTTATTTGCATAAAACAATGATGTATTTAGTTTGATTTAATTAATCATATTGACCCGATTATAGGTTATCATTTAATATTATCAGCAAATAGCAAACAGAATAAATAGAACAAGTAAGACACGCAAGCCTTCTAGTTTAGTGTATTGGCACTTACTAAATGCGTACTTTATATGAGTATAGACATTTTTAGTTAAAATATTTCGCTCGAATGGCGCGCTTTCATTACAAAGTCAAGTGTCAGAATGTTGACAGGAGACAAGGCTAGTGTTGCGCCAGTACACCGGCACTGTGTCAGATATTCCCCCAAACAGTACCGACCATATACCAGCTATCAAAAAAGTAAACAGTTCAAAATCGCACTTCATACCCTTGTCTTTTTTAGAAGAAAATGTTAGGGATGACCTTTTTTATGTCTATTTACAGAAATAGCTAAAGCCAGGTTACTAGCAATTTAAACAACTATGAACTACTGAATGGTATTTTATAAATAAATTAATTAATGACCAAATTGGCGCTTTGCCACACGGAGCTGATGCCGGGCTGCGGAAATAACAGAACGGTTACACGACTTGTTATAAAAAAATATTGTCATCGACTTGAAGTCATAATTTTAAAGTTTGTTTAATCGTAAGAGAGAAATAAAACATTAAAAAAATATCTGTAACCCAGAGGGGTGATTAAAGATTATAGATTTCCATTTGGCGTGGTCCTAAACCATTATGCCTCTTCCACTTATCTACGCAAGCAAGTTCGGTTGCGCATGCTTATTTTTTAATAATATTATAAATGCGAATGTTTTGGTGTAAGGTTGGATGGATGTCTGTTAGAAAGCAAGTCCAGAACGGCTGCATGGTTCTCGCTGATTGTCATAAGATGTAGAACATAGTATAGACGAACACATAGGCAGAAGGTGTCACGGGCGACAGCTAGTTATGAAAATAATAAAGGAATGTCATGCATACCTGTGGGCAATCTCCAATATAATGTCCCTTCTTGAAGCAAAGATGGCACATATAAGCAGGGGGCGGCGGGCGTGCTGGGCGGCGTAGGGAGAGCGCGGCCAGCTGCTCCGCCATTGAGGATACATCGTCAGACGGCGCTGTGGAGCACGGCGCTGCCGTCGGCAGCGGGCCCCAGATAGAACCCGGCACCCACTGGAACCAATATCAGAGGTGTTCATGACCAGCATACGAGATTTAGGACCAGTATGAACCCGATGAATACATAACTCTTGGATTAAAAGTCCTTTGGGAACCCATTCATTATAAATTTAAGGTCGACATTTACGGCATTCATGCTTTTTAATGTCTTCTTATATTGTGCCCTATCATTTTTAAAACCGATCTTTTTTCTTAAGTCTTGTTTCTTTAAAGGAGGAAACAAAATGGCGAAACAAGAATTGTTATTTATATATTCAGTATGGATTCATAGATTTTTTGTAATAAATACTAACATTTCATTTCTTTGAAAATGTTTCCCGCTCGCTTGTAGTCGGATTCGAACATACGATATGCGTAGCAAAGATCTTCGAGTCATCGGGTTCATTTACCAACTCGGGATTATGACTACTTCGTCTACTAATCTCTGTCGCATAGGAAACATCTGGCTTTCGTTGCAGCAAGACTTCTTCCGGTTGGTCAAACATTACGAGGTTCGGACAAACGAAATCGCGGTAAATTCTCCCCCCTTCATCCCACCACGTCGGTCTCTGCACGATCGCTGTGCGCGCGCATCTGTTTAATGAGTTAGTGCTCTGATTAGGGCTGACAAAAATATTAACATTTTTTTTTCA
>NW_013533657.1:1141253-1151505 GCF_000836235.2 Papilio xuthus
AGACGATGTTTTGCACAATTTTAAAACAGTCTGATGTTACTCATGAAATGCAATAGTAATGTGTTTTTTATATTGTTTTGACACGGATCGTGACGTAATGTTCTCGGGTAAATGCGTAGGAGGGAAGAGACGCGTCTACTAGTTTGTATGCGATTTTATATCGGGAAAGGAACAGCAAAAGGAATTAAATTCATCTTCTTAGTATTGCATTAATAGAAATATAAAATACGTACCCATATTGTCGGAAAAATCTAGAATAATTATCGCGTACTTAAAGTAGGTGATGTTTTGAAGGAGGAATGATGCGCCACTATCACAGATTACTTTCCTAATCAAACTATTAAGTTTAACTAACCTAATCAAAGTTTTTGATTAGGTTAGTTGTTGACCTCGTGATATATGTTTAAAAGAAGTTAATTATTTTGTCTCTATTTATTTACTATTTGAAGTCGCCTAAGTTAGATTACAATTAAATACTAAAGTACAAAAAATAAATGAAAATTCATGTTTTTGACATTGTAGCCCCCTAAAATTTATTGTTAACTTAAACGCTAATCGTAGGATTCCATTGCGCTATCAGCTCCACAAAGAAAGTCATCTAATTTTTTCAAAAATAAAATGTTCATGGTTTATCTTTTTGTATAAGAGTTTCGTCAGAGAATACTCACTGTAAGATGCGGTATCAAAGTAAGCCGCCAATCACCGGATGATGTTATACGACTCCTAACTTAGAGTAACTTGAATCTCTTAACATCAAACATGGTCACTTGAAATATAAGACCATAACAAACAAGTAACATAATTTTACTCTCACTACCCAAGTAGTCAAAAATGATTTTGTTGCTTAAAGAATTACTTTTAACGATTTTATACGAAAAAAAATCTTCCTTTTTGAATTTCTTACGAGTGTAGTTTTAGAATAAGATATATTCCATGTTATTTTCTGTTCCCTTGATAATGTCTGTCAAGACAAGATGCTTGTGACTGTAGCCTTAAAGTTTTAGAGGGATACTTTCCCGTTGGGACGATGATCGGTGGGCCGATCGGCCCAACGGGAGACATCCATTCTCGTTAAAAATAATGCTTAAAAATTTTCAAATATACTATTACTATTTAGTACATGAATTTTTTACGAAAATATTGTTAACTTTACAGAGAAAACAGGTGTTGACTGAACATATTTGGGATTCTGAGAAGCGCGTTATAATTAGTGACTGTATATGGTTGTAACATGATTTGGTTTCAGAAGACCACATGAAAGGTGAACGAATACATTTAAAGAACACTAGCACATTACTATGTTAACAACATAAACGTATGAGTATTAAATCCAAATATTGCTTATACTAAACGTAAACGCTAGTATAATTCCTATATAGCTTTCCTTTGTGCATCATCATTCATCAGCTCACTATACGTCTCCTCCGAGCTCGGAGTCAAACTGGGGGTGATAACCCCATATTCAACCAAGCTGGCTGGTTCACAATTATCTTTGAATTTCTTGTCAGATATGTGCAGGTTACATCACGATGTTTTCTTTCATCGTAAAAACGTCGGATAAATGTACATCTTAATCGAAAAGCACACTGGTACATGATGGGATTCGAACCCATGACCTGTAGATTACAAGTTAAGTTCTTAACCCCTGAGCCACAGGCACAACCTTCCTTTGTTATCATCAAGAAAATAAATAGGTTATTGCTAATATATTGTACGAAACATTCTGTCCATATCCTTATTCAATGAACACTAATGTGGTAGACTTAAGAAATTAATCTCCCTTAAAGTACTATTACAGAGTTATTACGCTCACAAATTAAACAGATGCACATAACGCTAACGAGTATGAAGCATTGAATTTGTTTATTTCATCAACACAACGCTCGGCCATTCAAACAATTAGTTAGCGGGGGTCAAACACCTATCCTACTTCCTTCAATCATTATGTACGTTGTGATTGAATTCGTCAATAGACTATCTACAACACAACCTTTTGAATAGCCCAAACTTCGTACAATGTGCTTAGAGATCAGTGATTCCCAAACTGGTCCGAATTCTTAGTTACGTCTGATGAGTTTACGTTTCTCTTCTCCTTCTCATTCTTCTCGTACAAGGAGAGGAATGGATTTCATGGCAACGCATCTGCAATTGGGGATATCTATTGGTTGCAGTCGCTTCGCTATTTCAGCGAATTAAGGTGACTTGCTTGCTCCTTTTTCTCCTTATAATATAAAAAAGTTAAACCTTCATGAGTCCCAGAAAGACCTGGCACGTACACCCCATGTTAAAAGAAAATAAATTGAAGCTTCATAACTTGAAGGAATATACCAACAAGTGATCAGTAGTGGTTCTAGCTTTATTAGCGCCCTGGGCGTGATTTCTAATGAGCGTTCTTTTTCACCATGCCTTTGGAGGTATCAATAGGGTTATGTAAGTGTGTATAACCCAAAAACCTGTGGCATCCCTTTCTGGGCGATCTCCCAACCGCGACCTTCCCTAACGCAGCTTCCGTAGATCTTTCACTGAAGCCAGTTAAGTTTTAGCGTAAAAAAAAGATTGGGAATCTCTGGTATAGATTACTATGAGTCATCGATTAAAAATAATGTTAGTTTTATTTAATTTCTACTTGTAAAATTTTTATATTATACTATTATTTGCACCAATCAGATTAGTCCGCTGGTCTACTGAAGAACTCATAAAAGTGTTAAATCATACTAATATTATAAATGCGAATGTTTAGATAGATGTTATTTGAAGGTGTCTCCAGAACGGCTGAACGGACCTCATTGAAATTTGGCATACACAAGAACATTGTCTAGAAGAACATATTGGCTACTAATTATGTTCTTTTTTAATTCAGCCCAGACGGAGTCGCCGGCGACAGCTAGTACTTAATAAATCAATTGCGTTCTATTTAACAACAATTAACTCTTTATACGTCGGAATGTTTAACAATAATTTGTTGTTTCGTTACTTGGCTATCTCTTATCGTGGATTTAATATGAACATATGTTACATTTTCATCATTCTAGCACGTGAACATTTTATAAATAACCTGTCCATCTCCGTTATGTCATTTTATAAGGAACTATCCTTCGCGTATACGAGGCGAGGATTTTTAATCTTTAACAGTGGTATAGCCCGCTTTAACATCTTCGCACGAATCGGCCCGGCTCGCCCGGTGAAATACCACGACCACACAGAAGACAGACGTAAAGTGGAAGCAATTCCGCGTTTCGTCTGATTAGTGTGCGTCCCGGAGGCCTAATTTAGTCCTCTTTTCCTTCCCATCTTTTTTTTTTTTATTAAGAAAGGATGGGACGTTGAAGTGGACTTTCCGGATGATCCGGATGTGGATGCATGGAAATGTTTTCTTTCTGTGCATCCTCTCCTCGGTAGATCAAAGATAGGCAACTCATATGCAATTGCGTATGTCTATGGGCAACGGTCACTTCGCTATTTCAGCGATTTAAGGTGGCCGCTCGCTCGCCACCTTTTGATATAAAAAAATCTTAATATAGGTTCAGGCTAATCTGTCTTCTTCAATTTTAGCTGATTTTAAACATATTTTATCCTAAAACATATAGAGTTGACTATTAGACCATTACGTGGAGGTATTGAACTCAATATTTCAAATCCTCTAGGTAGTATTATAAAGACATTGATTACCATTTATCATGATGCGATCTCTCCAGACATACTAAAACAAAGTTGTATTCATATGAATGCATTTGATATATTACTTCTGTAATTAAAGATAAATTCTTTGGCTAGATAAAAAGACAGAAAAGATATAAAGAGAAGAAAGAAATTGCTTAAGCATATATATTATAAAAAAAAACCGAGATACCTCTGACAGTTACCCTATGACATTCAGGAGAAGAAAACGAATCGATTGACAACACATTGATTTAAATCGGTTCAGTAATTTAGACAACACGAGAGCACAATGAAAAACCCGTACACGAAGACCATTAAATAACGCTCCGAAGTCTGGTAAAAAATAAAAACGCTTACCGGATCATTTTGATCTTGGTTCAGGAACAGCCAGCCTAGCAGAGCTTGCTGGCAGTTGTCTGTGTTGCCACACCACTGTGGCAGGTCGGAGCTGATCGCAGCTGGTGACATTGCACCATCAGTTCTCCTATCACCCTTGACCACAAGACAATAAGTTCCTATCACACGTGACCACAGAGCAGTATAAACTTTTCCACTGTTCACAAGTGTACTGATCACTTCACTGGTTAAGCACTGTTTGTCGTTGGTATACTGGTATTTTTACAATGTCAGTGTGTACGTGGTGAGGGCGGCGGCCGGGCAAGGCGGTATTTTTGGCTCGCAATGTGTCG
Organism: Papilio xuthus; assembly: GCF_000836235.2. Taxonomy (NCBI): domain Eukaryota; kingdom Metazoa; phylum Arthropoda; class Insecta; order Lepidoptera; family Papilionidae; genus Papilio; species Papilio xuthus. The sequence continues at coordinate 1,145,603 of NW_013533657.1, forward strand.
GGCTGCGCGCGCGCCGGTTACTCTCGGACTAGTAGCAGCCGCTCCTTAAGACGGGAGATGGGAATAGGTATAGTGTTGGTCAGAATATCGAATATTAGTGTAATGATATCGATAGTTAAAAAATTAAAAGAATAAACTTTCTGTCTGGGAATTTAATTACTCTATGTAGTAATTGTTCTTTTGATTTCCTTAAATAGTATCGAAACGTAAAACATTTTTTTATAAATTGCTTTTATTTCTTCTTCTTATTGTAGCTACCTTTCTTTTCTGAGTAATTTAAATTTTATACCTAGTTTTAGAATTAAACGTCTAATTGGTGTGGAAAGTCCGTGATGATATCAACAGCGAACTTTAGGTGACTTAAATAGTTTCCATTCAAACAGCAACATTACATTCTCAAATAAAAAAAATGTATTTATTGGAGACAACATCCTTCAGTTTATCGATAAAACAATATAAATACAGTCACAACACTACTTGGAACATGTGGGCGCCGACGCGCGGGGACTCCGTGGAGCAATATTTTCGTTCAGCCCCCCTACCACGATATCCCGGCCGGTATCCTAACGATATCCCGTCCTCTGAAACAAAGCGACAGATTTGTACAACAAAGCCTAATAGTAACAAGCTTTCTCCCATATGCAGTTCTTTTGATGACGTCACTTACGTATAGAAGACGCTTTTTAAATTATTGTTTATTTGTTTTTTTCTTTGCCAAAGAAGTTTAGTGGTTTAGTGTCCGTATTTAGCTGTGATCATTTGAGGTTTGATTTCTATTTTAGTGATTTAGTTTATGTAGAAGATTACTATTGAACTTTGGGATATCTCTTAACATAATCAGTTGGTTGAGCCATGTTTTTTTTTGTGAATTTGGTGTAAAACTAACTGGCTTATTAACTTAGAAAAGTTCAGTCACATTTTCCTTTAGTTTATACTACTAAAAGGCTTAGTTTCTTTTTTGTGATTAATTGTGGAACGATATTTATATGTATTGTTTATATGCACTTAATATTTTGTCCTTCCTTCCTGTCAGCCATGAGACGCCCACTGCTGGACATAGGCCTCCCCCAAAGATCGCCACGATGAGCGGTCTTATGCCACTTGCATCCAGGACGCAATATTTTGTCCACAATATATTAAAAGGCCACTTCATAATTCTTTCAAGCAGCCACTTCAATTTCCATTTCTTAAATACATTGTTGACTCTGCTTAAAATGTCAAATCGATAAGTTTAAGCATTACTATTGATTTCAAGTTCTCCAATAACTTAGGTGTGAAAGAAAATACGATCTTATTATGATTGAATATGATTGAATTATGATTGAAATATATGATTTTAATATAGTATTTAACTTTTAAAGTTTTCTAAGTGTTTCTTTTATCGTGTTTCTTCTTTCTACATTAAATCATAAATAATTCGTCGATATAACGATATGTTAAGCCTTTGGTGATTGTTTAAAGTGTAAATGTACTCCCGAAAGTGTATACTTAGGTTTTATTTAAACATTAACTGTCGCCCGTGACTCTGTCCGCGCGGTAATAAAAGAAACTTAATTAATAGCCTATGTGTTCTTCCAGACTATATACTACATCTATGACAAATTTCATCAAGATCTGTTTAGCCGTTCTGAAGATACCTTCAAACATACAAAGGCAACTGCAGTTCCTCTGGTGTTGTAGATGTCTATGGGTGTCGTTGATCACCTCGTTGTTTTCGCCGCACAATTGCCCCCTTGTCTTCCAAAAAATCCATCCATTTATCCATCCATCCAAGCATTCGCATTTATAATATTAGTAAGATATAGGTATAGTAAAAGATAAATAATACTTTAGTGGAACGCAATCGGTTAAAATAACGCGACATCGTCACCACAACGATGTCAATTGAACCTCATCACGCTCTTTAATTGATCACAATAAAGAGGGGCTCGAGATGGTAACTCTACTATATTGGAATGACCTCTTTAATCTTTGTAACGTATCAGTATTGTAACGTTTTATATTAGCTGGGTTATAACAATGTTACATACAAAACATTCAATGGATATAGGTATATATAAATTAGTAAATGTATTGACAAGTGCGATGTTATAATGTTACTAGCTGCGCCCGCGATTTCGTTCGTGTGGTTGTCGAAACTTAAACCGTTTATGCACGCAACGAAAGTCTTCAAATGTGAATAATTTTCCCCATTTTTGCAACATTTCTCACTTCTTCGCTCCTATTGGTCGCAGCGTAATGTTATATAACCTAAAGCCTCTATAAATGGACTATCCAACAAAAAAAGAATTTTTCAAATCGGACCAGTAGTTCATGAGATTAGCGCGTTTAAACAAACTCTTTCGGTTTATAATATTAGTATGGATTAAATACAGATAAAAAAGTTATTCTTTTACCATCATCAGCTCACTATACGTCCCCACTGAGGGGCTGGGAGCCAACCCTAAGTTGTTGATTAGGACATAGTGAACCACGCTGTTCCAGTGCGGTCTAACTTTACACATATCTTTGAACTCTTTCTCAGATATGTGCAGGTTGCATCACAGTTTTTCTTCGTAGTAAGAACTTCTGATAAATGTACATATATAGATAAAAAAAACACATTGGTAGACCTGAAGTTTACAAGTCAAGTGTTTAACTCCTGAGCCACCGACGGTCTTATTCATTTCATCAGTCATCATCTTCAGCTCACTATACGTTCACCGAGGGGCTCGGACCTATCCTAAGTTAAGGGCGATCAGGACATAGTCAACCACGCTGGCCAAGTGTGGGTTGATTGACTTCACACATATCATTGAATTTCTTCTCAGATATGTGCAGCATCACGATGTTTTCCTTCATCGTAAGAAAGTTGGATGACTTATTCATTTGTCAGTTGTTAAATATACCCAAGAATTTAACACGAAATTTATTAAGACGACAGTTAAATTCATGCACCATGCAGGTTTAATTCTCATTTGCGACATTTATTATATTAATAACTGGCAATCAAGAAGTCTTAACTTTATGAATAAAATAAATTTGACATTTCTTTTTTTATCAATTACAAAATTGACAGTTCGTATTGTCACGTCGTGTTTCAATTTTATTGCTTCTATTTTAAAAAACAACCGTTAAAATTATTTATCATTGTTTTAATTCAAATAAACTGTGAAGAGAAGATTGTGTTAAATATCCTATTTTTTTCGGTAAGTGAATTTTTGTTCTTAAAAAATAATCAAAGTACGTATATTCAAAAGGCAACTGTCATTGTCTTCAGTGGGTTAACGTTTAGACGGTACATGTTTGTAATGAAATCATTTTTTTTATTTTATTAGTACTTATAGTTTTTGATAAAATTGACCATAAACGAGTTGTTGCCTTCACAATTTTGTCTTTAATATAAATTCGTTATTACCGATATTTTATAATAGTTATATTTACTGTCGTATTATTGTTCCTATCGAGACCTACTACACAAAAAACATAGTTACATTGAAATATTAAATACAACAAGATTAAATCTAGGCCTACTATATGTGTTTATAATTATAATGATCTACATCTATCTATATATATAAAAATCAATTGCTGTTCGTTAGTCTCGCTAAAACTCGAGAACGGCTGAACGGATTTATCTCATCGTGGTCTTGATATGTTCGTGGAGGTCTCGGCAAGGTTTAAAATATAAGAAAAATATGAATTGGCAATAGATTGAACTGGGAAACTTGGCATAGATGTAGAGCAGTGGTTAACCTTATTTTGCCTACTACCCACTTTGAGAATAAATATTTTTTTAACGCCCCCATATTTACCACTATAACTTCAAATTAAATTAATTAATTAATGTGACCTATATATGTATATTAACGGAGAATTAAACGAAACTTTTACTATAACCCGCAACTTGAGACCTGCAGCGCCCATAAGGGGGCGTTATCGCCCTCTTTGGGAAAGACTGATGTAGAGCATAGTCTGGAAGAACGTATAGGCTAATAATTGATTTTTAATTACGCGCAGACGAAGTCGCGGGCGACAGCTAGTATAACAATAAATTCTTTCAAGTAACATGTAACAAAATATCGTATGATGGTTCTAAGAAAGGTCCTCAATTTCGCTGACTAGAAAAACAGAGAGATGTATGGTAAGTATGTAGTCACCGGAGGCAGGCAACATTGTAGAGTCTTCTGAGTAACTTATCGTATTGTAATATGAAACATACAATAGGAAGAATTACGATATTCATTAGTTAAATATGATAAGCATAGCGCCAGGATGTTTATCTAAAGTTTCATACTAATTTAGGTTAGATTTATAAGAATAAATTATAATCTATATATAAGAGAAAGTTGTGTTAGTTACACTATTTATAACTCAAAAACGGCTTTACAGATATGGCTGAAAATTGGTGAGGAGGTAGCTTAGAGCCAGGAGACGGACATAGGATACTATTTATTTATATTTTTTTCGAATTTATGCCTTAAGAACTGCTTTTTATTTAACTTACTAATGTTATAAATGCGAATGTTTAGTTGGATGTGATGTGGATGGATGGGTGGGCTTCACTAATTAAGTTTTTTTATATAACCAAGCGGTCGGAGTCGCGGGCGACAGCTAGTAACTAAATAACAATAAGCTAAATTACTTGCGTTAATTTTATGCGACCTAAATCTTCCTTTAAAACATATTGTTATCTCCGGTTTTGTCAAAGATTATGACATGGATGACGATATGTTTTCTACAGAGATTTTGGTCTTCTGTCTGTCATATTTCACGCTAACTATGCTTCTCTTTTGAAGCCAAGCTTATACCGATATGTCGTTTTTTAAATGACCATCTTACTAATATTATAAATGTGAATGTTTGGATGGATGGATGTTTGTTTGAATGTATCTCCGCAACCGCTCAATGGATATTGATGTAATAATTAGACACAGATAGTGACATAGTATGGATGTATACATAGGCTACTTATTAGGTTTATTTTTAATCCTGCGCGGACAGAGTAACGGGCGACAGCTAGTAATATATAAAATACATGCACTTACAAAAGATAAGAGAAAAAGATTTACAATGCTGAAAGTAAAGCGAAAGTCTCTCAGATTTTATAACTAAATTAAACAGTAATTAATTGGAAAACACGAATATCATGCTATAGAAAATCGTTTTGCGTGAATATGTTATCATATATTTTAATCTCAAATCTCCTTGAAAAATATAGAGGTGTTCACATTACAAGCTTGTCGTGTCAATGCACCGCTATTGCATGTTAATTGTTAATACATACTGTAGAATTGACGCGGCTTTTTTTGACTGCTTATACCAACCTGTGAAATGCCTTTTTATTATTTTTGTGAAGAAAAACAGTATGTTTATGTTCGGGTATTTCAGTAATTGCTCGACTCTTCAGAATGTTTTTATGTAATCTACAAACAGGCTGATTTCACTGGCAAACGGTGACATATGTATCTTACGAATCTTATAAATCGATTTTTTCGATAGATGGATGAATGTTTGCTTGAAGGTATCTCCGGAACGGCTACATGGATATCGTTGAAATTTGACACAGTTGTAAAATATAGTCTGGAAGAACACATAACATTGTTTTTTTTTAATTCCGCGCGGATTCAGTCTGTACCTACTTATGTATATATTTTACCTTAAAGGATTACTTAGTACACAAGTTAGTTGATCTTTATAATCAAAATGTGAAACTAGGTTTAACGTATAGTCGATTGAATGGTCAGATATAGTGTTATTTCGACGGTCATTACCCACAAACCTTGTACCACGTGGTCTGATTGTGCAAAGTTTGGCAATACATGGATTAAGGTCAAACAGCGCCTTGTGGAAACGAAATGTTTCAGTTACGTAAAATTGCCGTACCCTCGAACTTAGCCCTCGTTAGCTATTATACGTACGCT
>NW_013533657.1:1151979-1154057 GCF_000836235.2 Papilio xuthus
CACCCAGTCTGCGGCTTAGCTTTACAGCCTACCCCTACAGCCTTATCAGCCATCTACGTAATAACACCGTGAATTCTACGTTACGTAATGTATGACACGTACATAGTTTATTCACGTCCGGCAATGTATTGAACCAATTACTTTTACCGCAAACTAACATTAATTTGTAATTTGAAATGTTGTTTTGTTACTCTATTTTTTTAATCCTTAAAACTAACTCTGCTATATACAAGTAATTGCAGAAATGCAACTTTTATTTATTAAAAACAGTGATTCCCAAAGTCATACACCCTTGGGGTTGGGATACAAAATTAAGCTTCGGGAATGTTATGGTACTAAAGAGCTAGCGGTGGGTTTACTGAAACCAGTAAAGAAGAAACGTCTGGTTGCTTTAATTTATATTTCGTGTGAAGTTTTAAATGTTTATCTCTTATATATAAAATTCTCGTGTCACAACTTTCGTTCCCATACTCCTCCGAAACTGCTTGACCGATTCTCACGAAATTTTGTGAGCGTATTGAGTAGGTCTGAGAATCGGACGAGATCTACTTTTAATCCCGCGCAGACGGAGTTGCGGGCGACAGCTAGTACTAATATAAATGCCAAAGTTTGGATAGATGGATGTATGTTACAAGGTATCTCCAAAACGGTTAAATGGATCCTAATAAAACTTGGCATAGGTGAAGAGAATAGTCTGGAAGAACACATAGGCTATTTAAGTTAATTTTTGGAAATACGCGCGGATGGAATCGCGGCCCACAACTAGTTGTCTAAAAACAGCAATTGATAGAACTTCTGGGATCTTTTTAAAGACAATGATTAAGCTAAATGTAACCTACATAAAACATTTCATGCCTAGTTTAATTTAATTGCGAAATTACAATAAAATTGTCGGAGCAGGTCGCGGGGAGGTCATTAAAGTGCTCATTATGGGGAAAATTCAATTTTATAGTAACTACTGCTTTGTAGATACGACGTAATTGAAAACATGAATAAAACCCTACCTAATGCAATCTTATATTTTTAAATGAGCAATTCTTGTATATATATATATAATTGGAATCTCGGAATCGGCTCCAACGATTTTCATAAAATTTATAATATTATTATATATAGGGGGTTTCGGGGACGATAAATCGATCTAGCTAGGAATCATTTTTAGAAAATGTTATTTTATTCGTGTTTTATCGATAATCAACTTAAACTTAACTTTTTCTATCGGTAAGATCGAAAAATATTATTCATATTTCATCATTTTATTAGTAATTCGTACTTAAATATAATTTCCAAAAAACACAATAAAGGTCATCCCCAGGTACTTAAGGTTAATATACACTAGGCTATTTTCTCGAGCATTGTATGTAACGTTCTTACGAATGGTATACAGGTAAAAGCACAGTTCCCAAAGCACGTGAGGTTTGTGAAAAGGTTAAAATTAGAACATATAGAGCTGTTCGTCCTGTTACAAGTAAATGCTCTAGGCTACACTCAACTTAACTCTTTCAGTTTGTAAGTAATAAATCATAAATGTTAACTATAATACGGCAAATAATTTGTGTTCAAATATAAAGTTTTCTGTTTGCTCTGACTGGATTAGGACTGCCATACACGGAGTTAAGTAGAAACTTTAATAATTTTATTACAATGACAAAAAGAAATCGAATTTAATTATAGATTAATGTTTTTGAACATAGGTACTTCAATTTTGAAGATAATATTTTTTTTAAAATTATGTTAATCATATCTATGTAGGTCGAGGAATGCAAATCAAGCTAGAGGTCAAAGTCCATGTCATATTTGGACCAAATGCAGCGATACCCGAATCTTGTGCAGCTGCTGTCGTTCGCTACCCGCTAACAGTAGTGACCCTAGTACAAATAATTGTGACCATTGTGTCGTCGACAAAATTTGTATCAAAATTTGAGCAGCGCAACTGTTATGCGTAAAGTAAAATTTCATACTAATTTTGATATATTTAACGATGACGATACGAACGCGGTTGTCGCAAACATTCGTGCTAGACTCACAGCAGGCTGCTAGACTTTGATTTATAATATGTCCTATTTAAGTTCTCGGTA